>NW_015391427.1:66217-71869 GCF_001527695.2 Protobothrops mucrosquamatus
CTTTGTTAAAACAGTTGCTTTTACTGTCCTTTTACATTATTTACCTTATAAGTGTTAATAATATTAATAAAAAAAAGTTCTGAGCTACCCTTATTTTGCTTCAAGTTCTTTATTTGAAATTTAAGTTTTTTTCCTGAAATTTCCCTCTTAAAATGAAGGTGCGTGTTATACGCCTGTGCGTGTTATACGCCGATAAATATGGTATAATTCATTAAAAAAAACATAAATTTTAATATTGCTTATCTGATCTAAAAGCTGTTTAATATAAATATAATCAAAGTTTTATCAACTTCTTGTGGCTGGGTTATCACAGTACTATTGACTCAAATCTTCTGAGCATTTATTTTAATGTTAGATGTTGTCTTAAACCAACTGGTATATTTCTTAAATTAGTGACTTAGAACACCATAGAATGCAGGAAATAAATAATCAAATAATGTAAGCAATCCATGATCATATGCAGCAATCAATTTCCAAATAACATTAGCTAATTCAGTACAGGAAGATTTATTCCTAAGAGGCTTTATGGAAAAGCAACATTTTAACAACTTTGTGAATATTAATCTCCTAAAATTCAATTGTATCATCCAAAAATCTCAAACTGATTATATGGAAAATGCTGACATTTAACTATCTGCATTTTTTAAAAGTTATTATCATTATTTTTATGAGGGACATGGGCATTATATTTTTCAGAACAAACTCTTAAATGAAAACTCTATAAAAAGTTGCCTATTGGATGTTTTGGCAGCTGCAGCACACTGCTGGCTCATATTTAAGTGATTGTCCACTAGGACTCCAAGATCTCTCTCACAGTTGTTACTATTGAGCCAGGTACCACCTATACCAGTGGTGGCGAACCTATGGAACGGGTGCCAGAGGTGCGCCGTCGCCCCAGTCCTAGGCCTTCAGCTGGATTTTATAAAACCTTTTTGCTTTAGGCCTCCGCCGCCATGTGCAAAAAAAAAGGTTCAATCAATCAGTCAATTTCAACTTCTTGTGGGGAAAAAAAAGATCTTGCAAAGTTGGAATTGATTGATTAAACTTTTTAGTCCCACCCAGTCTGCCGTCACCACTGCAGCTATGCCCACCCAATGGGCCACACCCACCCAATGGGCCACACCCACCCAATGGGCCACACCCACCCAGCACCCGACGATGCATAAGTGGGTTTGGGTTGCAGTTTGGGCACTCGGTCTCTAAAAGGTTTGCCATCACTGACCTATACTGTACCTGTGCATTTGGTTTTTCTTGCCTAAATGTAGAACCTTACTTTTTTCACCATTGAATTTCATTTTGTTAGATAGCGCCCAATGTTCAAGCCTGTCAAGATCCTCCTGTATCTTAAGCCTGTCTTCTGGAGTGTTGGCTATTCCTGCCAGCTTGGTGTCGTCTGCAAATTTGATGAGTTCCCCATCTATCCCCTCGTCCAAATCATTGATGAAGATGTTGAAGAGTACTGAGCCTAAGCTCTGGAAATCATTCTGCACAGAGAGTATGTCTTTTTGGGACGGATCATTTGTGCCAAGATGTACAATAGCACCAACATCACTATTTTGAATTGTTCCCTGAAACCTATTGATAACCAACGCACTGACAATCAAATATGTTTTGTATGTTTGTAATTACTCTGACGCACTAATATACAGCCACTGCATTTTGGATCAATTGCAGTTTCCAAATATTCTTCATTGGTCTTTGGACTATATTGAAGTAATCCAGCTGAGTGGTAATAAGTGCATGAATCATTATGGCTACAGTGTGGCCCTACCTGAAGCAGAAGCCTTAACCATAGTGAACTCATTCCTGGTTGTTTTATTATCAGTATTAATTGATTATTAATATTAATATGCATTTAACATCAACCAATTATTATTTTTTAAAAAAATATTATTTTGCATACCCATAGTGATCTAGATGACACCGGTTCATGCATTCCGTCATTCATTTTAGCCCATTCCTAATTAAATCTACAAATTCTTTATTTCTTCATTCAGCTATAAAATAGACTTCTGCTTTCTCTTAATTTCACAGATACACAATATGTTTTCTTTGATCATTTCATTTCTTAACACATGCACTTTACTCTTTATTCCTCTTACATACTAAATTACAAACGTTCATATGCTATTGTCATCACTAGATGGATCCATAGATGTTGACTTCTACTGCCCATGATGATGTTGATCAATTAAAGTTTAACCACAATGATTTGGTAACTGAAGTAAAGAGCAGACTAAATTACCAGTCTCAGTCCTACTCATGCCACATGCAGTATTTTATTTTACTAATTTTAAAGGATGTAAATAGTTCTCTCTTTTTTTTTTTGGCTAGTACAAATGTTATTGGTCAAGCACAAAAGCCTAGCTTTACCCCAACCATCCTGTACAAATTAATCTAGAGATTATCTTGCTAGCCAACAAACCATTGCCAATAAAGTAATATATTCAGTGTACTGAGACAGTCAGTGTATATATAAAATTTATAGTTACCAGAAAACATCCACATCTCTGAGCTAGGTAAGAATATTACAGAGATTTTATGCAAGAGAACCTAACCTTCTCTGAACATTTAAAGGGGCCCCAATCAATGATAGTAAAACATTTTCTATGGATGAAGAAACATGTTTTTGTACATCATAAACTGAACGGTAAATTTAAAGATTTTGCCTTGCCCTGATCTCTCCCAAACCTGTTGCTAATAGCAACTTGTGTTCATTGCCCAGTATTTCTTTTTCTTCCTAACCTCTATCAGTTTATTACACGTAGGTCTTTATTTCTTAGCATGCCTCATGAATTTAATGACAGAACACGGCACCAGGAGTAGCATTTGGCTGTGTTGGAGCAGCTGTCGAATACTAAAGCATGTTTTCAACCTGTAATCCCTTTTCTGTAAGGTTCTAGTTGAGGTTAATGTTGCATAAGCTGTACAGCTATCCTTTCTAACTTACCAGCTGAGTAGTGGAGACTATTAAAAAAAAAAAAAGCTTTATTTGATCCTGGCTGTTGGTCTTTGGGGAGAACAAATAAAGGGGATTAAACGCAAGAGTGTAGAGAAAGAATTTGGCAAGAAAATCTATAGCAAAAAGATTAGGTAAGTGTCGCTTACCTTGAGAAAGATTATAAAGCTTTTCTTCTTTATTGGTAGATGTTTGCACACCGTAAAAAGTTGAGCAGTTGTTCAGAAAACTCCAAGGGCCAAGGATTTCAATGAATCACCTATTTGATAAAAGACCTGTAAAGTAGTAAATCCTGATCTTTAGCCATTTTCTGTGGTCAGAAGGCTTTCAGTGGCTCATGTCACCAAATAGTGAAATACAATACCAAAGCATTTAAACTGCTTCATTTGATCAGTTGCATGACTGCTAAGCTGCCTTTTATGTCTATCTTTAGAAAGAAAAGAAAAGAAAAGAAAAGAAAAGAAAAGAAAGAAAAGAAACTCTCGTAACTTTGGTTTAATAGTAATTTTATACTGTCCTTTTCCCCCACAATGCATTGCAGAAATATGTAATACTCTAAAGAATATACAGTGAGATTGGTGTAAGGTAAGAAAGACCAGAAAAATGGTGTAGTCCATTCTAATCAAATGGACAACAAAATTCGAACAGGAAAGGTGCTGTTTTTATATACAGCTCTGTTTCCTCCCCTTATTTAGCATATGATGAGAAGTAAACATATACAGTAGTGGCCAGAATTGTGGAAACCTTTTGAGAAAAGTGTATTTTTGAGGTTTGATGGCTAATAACACCATTTTTTGGGAGCAGTACCATAAAATTATATATCAATGGAAAGATAATTTAATCAAGAATGTCATGCAACATAGTTTGTTCAATTATCTGTACTGTATTCTATGAAAATTTATAGCCAAATAACCAGAAAAAGGAAGCACAACTTGCTTAAGTTGATATCAGGTAGCTTTCCTTCATCTGATTGTAGCCAATGAGCATGAGTATTTAGAGAGCCAATCAGGTGTCATCTTATTTTGGCAATGAGCCAATCAGATCACAGTAGGATTCAGTGATTGATGTCATGTACTGAAGCTGAGAAGAGGACATTTGTCAGTGTGTTATGTGATCGTTATCAAGTTGGTTGGGTTTTTTTTCTTTCATTTAGTGAGCTTGTAAAACGTAATAAAATTAAAGTAATGGTGCAAAGAATTGACTGATTGCCCAGAAAGCGATGTAAAATAGTATTATTAAGTGAACAAGGCTACAGTTATACAGAAATTAGAAGAAAAATTGGTGGAAACTTAACCAAAGGTGGCATTCTACTGTACACTTTTTCCAAAAGGTTTCCACAATTTTGGCCACTACTGTACACAAAGTCCATGTAATTATATACAAAATGTCTATGCAGTATGGTAATGGCCTCATAACTGGATGTCCAATTCAGTTATCCAGGCGATTGCCACTGGTGTTGCTTTGTGCAGATCTTCTAGGGAAGCAGAGAAAGCATGTCATGGGCAGTCTTGCACAATATGTTCAATAGTTTGCATATCAGCATCACAGTTGCCACAAGGGGAATCTTTCCAGATCCACTGAGACAAGGCAGAGGCATACCTAATTTTGTTCAATTTTATCCAGACAGAGCGAGGTAGGTCAAAACCAGGTGGTTTGGTAGAGGGATCACTCATGATCAGGCCTCAAGAAGGTACCTGTCAAATTCCTCTCTCCAGGCATTCTTGGGGTTCAACTGGGTAGATGTTAAGTGAATACCTGTTTTCCAAGCTGGCCTGTGGATTCTCCTGGTGAACAGGGAGGCTTTGTCGTTCAGCATCCTTGACCATAGCCGAACGAGACCTTGTTGTCTTCTAATGTGGGACAGTAAGATATTGCTAAGTACTGGTAACCAGTGCACAGGAGTGGGATGCAATGGGCCAGAGATGATATGCATTAATTGGTGGAGTTGGACTTTGATCATTTGGGCATGGACGCTGTTAAACCGCATGCTGTCATAATATGCAACCATGGAACAAATCAAAGCTGTTTCCTCTCCTTATTTAGAGGGATGCCTTGATTCCAGTGTCCTTGGGCATTTCAATTCAGTTTCTAGATCAGAAAAAAAAGACCCTCCAATCTATCATGAAGGGTGGATTGGCACTGTATATTTCCACCAGTTTTTGAAATATCCAGTGATTGTCAGTTGTAAACCTCCCAGTTCTTCAACCGTTCAATTAATCTTCAAGGATTTTTTTCAAACTTCATCCAATTGCAAAATATCAAACTAATCTATACCAAGTATGGTTACAGATTATATCCATAATCTATATGGGTGATGATAATTAGCAGGATCTATGTATGAGCTAATTTATATTTTAAGCCATTTTAAGAGTAATCATTGACAAAGTATGGTCACTGGGGATTACCAGGGGAGAATTAATGGCAGAAAAAAAGATCCACTAAAAGTGGTGTTCTTCAATTGTTATTAGATTAAAACTTTTTGTTTTAAAAAGTTCATTGAGCAAATATTCACATCCCACAGCTTTGCCTGCTTTAGCCTGTGCCATTATTTTCTTTACTTCTGCAATTGTGACTCTATACCCGCTTCTGAAATGAAAGGGGTTTGAAATACAGTGTAGAGCATTGCCACTTTCACAGAATATGATGAAGGAAGTCAAATATACTGTATTGAAAAATACAGTTTCTCCAGTCCA
>NW_015391427.1:75790-103134 GCF_001527695.2 Protobothrops mucrosquamatus
TGGACACATGTATGTTGGATGGATCTGTGAATTGGATGAGAACCATGCCATGCAGGAATTTAGCATCAATAATCCCCTTTGAAGTTGCTATTATTATAAAGGGGTTGACATTATGATCTATATTGTGCAGGTAATATTTCTCTTGCACCTTTGGCCATTTGCTTTTTAGGCTAACAAGTTTGTTAGCATGTTCATGTGTGTATACTCTGGCATCACCAATACTCCATTGATTTGATTCAAATCTTCAAAATACTTAGGAATGTCAAATCAAAGGCATCATTCAATGAGGTAAGTCAACAGTTCTCCTTTGAAATGGATAATTTTTTAAAAGTTCATATAGCCCTAGAGAGTCAACTTACTTATTTGAGATACTAGATATCTGAGGGTAACATATACAGGATTTTTTGTTGCACTTATCCCTTTAGAAGTGTTTATCTTTTCCTGGTCCCACAAGTCAAATAGATCCAGAACTTTGAACCACATTTTCCCATAATAGCCATAAAAAACCAGATAAACGAATACAGAAATGGAAAAGTGTACAATAGAAGAGAGATCTAATGTGGCTTTCCCCAATGATGTGCCTTCCATGTTATTTAAATCTAGAAAACCACCAGTTTTCAACTTACTATGAATTATGGGACAAGACTGCACACTCCCGTTTTCATACATAAATTAAACAGAACCTTAATTTAAAAACTGGCATTGAGTGCTACAGGAGAAACGATAATATTGAAGACACTAATAATGTGTAAAATGCCCCCATGTTTCAGTTGGTGTGCTCATTGTTAGAGATTTATATTTTCACAGTCCATTTTAATTATCTTGTTTCAGAGTCTTCAAAGTGGTCCTATTAACTTAATTTCCCTCTGCTGTATTTATCTCAGGTATTTCAAATATTCTGTATTTTCTTATACTAAATCCTTTCTCTGCATAATGAATTTGCTTAAAAGGACATGCATAAGAACAATTGTGATTAATATTCTTGCTAGTGTTTCATATACCGAATCCCTTTTCAGATATTATTAGAGTCACTTATCATTGCTGTTTTGTCCTTGAATATGTCTTCTTAAAAGCTTCCTCTCTCTTGAGCACAAGACAGAAAAGAAAGGCTTTGCTGCTTGAGCAAATTAATGTTAATCTTAACACTTTTTCAATTTCAGACTTGAGCTGATCCTATATATAATTATTTACATGTTTTTATATAACATAGATAGATAGATATCAATAGATAACTGATTATTGATTAAATCAAGTAAATCAAGTAACCTCACACAAAAATACAAGTAAATACAAAAAAAAAAACAGTAGGACATGTTCATAAGTCACAAAAGTAAATAAATAAATCAAAATGTTAAATATGCAAGACCGAATGCAACCAAATTAATTTCTCTTTGCACCTACCCTTGATGTTGCCAAAATTTTGTTTTTGTTTTCTTATGGTTTGATCCAATCATAATTCAATTAGGCACGCCTGGTTTGCATCATTTGAAGACTGAACAGTACACAGGAACTCCTTGGGGATAACATTAATATGTAGTTGTTGAAGAGGGCTGTGTTTTTATTTTAAAAAGAGCACATTTACTAAATAGGAAAGTAAATTGCAAGCAAACATAGCTTTGGCTTTCTATTCAAACATGAAGCATTTCAAGACAGTGCTACATGGAAAATCATTGTGGAAAAAAATATGTATTCTTACTGTAAGAATTTAAATACAGTAGTTAGTAATTTATAATAACTGTGTTTTTTCCAACCATAGTTTTATAATTTGTGTTTTCTTTTTGAAAATAACAGTAGTTGAATAACTAAGCCTTCATTCATACATGTTAATTTGATCTTGAATGGTTTCCCATACATGTGTCAAGAAGAAGAATTCAAGTCTGTGTTCCTGATTATTATGACAAGAAATAATAGAGTTTTCTGTATCTCTTTGTTGTGCTATCTAATAGTCATCCAGATAGTTGTGGCCCAGATATTGTAGCCTATATCAGCCAGGATTTCTAAACATCACACACCAAAATATGAGGCATGCTATCTTTGAAAAACAGTGCATTATGCAGCTTATTCCATAACCTCTGCAAAAAGTATTTTCAAACTTGCATTCAAAACTTTTGAGCTTTCATATGATTAATTCCATAGAGCATAAGCTTACCAACATAAAACCAGAAAACGGCATAATTGCTACTTGCATGCATTATTTATAACTAAATGGTCTATGAAAAAATAAAGTCAATAAAAGAAAGTCATTGAGTGTTAAAACCAATCTGCTTCTTCCTGCTTAACTGACATCAAAATATTACCTCATAAGTTCTAGAAGTGCTGCCTCATAATTATAAGGCTTTGATTAAAAATAAAGATAAATATTAATAAGTATGCTATTATTCTGCACATTTAGCACAAACTAGTGTTCCTTTTCTACTGTATGCTTTGGGTGGTTTCTCAATATATTTTTAAAGGATTGAGAGATGACTAATCATTGGTGCCAAGAGACAACATCTTAAAATTAGTTGAGACTCCAAAACAAGTGAACAATTTCCTTTTTCGAAATAAAAGGAATCTTATAATAAAATATTACAAAGGAAACCCAGACTCTTAAATCTACCATCTCAAATGTAGATGGACCCAGGAAGGAGGGGGTGCGCCTCAGAGGAAAAACCATTTAAAGGACAAGTCAAACGGAATTCTAAAAGACCGAAGTTTTCCTGTCTCGCATTCTTCACTCCCCCTCCCCTGAGCTATTAGAGACATTCTGGAGAGAGGGAAAACCCGGGCAATTAACACAAACCAGATAGAATTGNTCATAAATAAACAGGATGGCAGCAGTGGCAGATGGGTGGAAGAGGTCTGGATGACTTTTACTATAAGCTTCAAAGTACATCTATGAAGATAAAAGAGTTACTTTGATGTGACATGTATAAAATGAACAACTTGGAACCAGGAAGGGGTCTTTCTGGAAACCCGATCCATTGGGAAGGGTCCAGAGGGCCCGTTTGCAAATGTTTCTCTCCCCTTTTCTTTTATTCTTTTATGTAATTACAAATAAACTGACTTTCTGGCAGCTTGCTTCGTTCCTATCATTTCTTCCACCTGAGCTGAAGGTCTGCTTCCCAGCTGGAGACCCGAACCAAGGAAATCTTCCCACAGGATATAGAGATGTATTTATTTATTTGACTTTTGTCCTGGTTTTATTGCTTTATAAGTAATTCAAGGCTGCAAACATATGGATAACAAAATGGGTGATGGTGACAGATGATTTTGGAAATAAGCTAGTCTTGTGCCGTGAAGTGCTTTATGGCATAATCAGTGATAACCAGACAGTGTTAGTGAAAGTTGTGTTTTAGAAGGAACAGGGATTTTTTTTAAAAAAAAAGAATTAATGACAGGTTGTATGAGTGGGGTAAAATTAGATCAATCTAATTGATCTAGAGTCAAGGCTGGGCTGGGAAATTCTGTAAGTTGAAATCTATACCTCTTCAAGTTGCCACAGTTGAGAAACACTAACATAAGTCATCTGTATTTTACAAAATGTTTATACTTATAAAACAATAAGGAATCTTCCCACTATGGATGAATGGCTACAGAATATGATGGAGTTGGCAGAGATAGCATAATTGACTGTTTTGATTAAAGAAAAGAATACAAGTACCCTCGTTTCTGCATGGAGACCGCTTCTGGACTTTGTGCTTGAGGTGAAAAAAAAATGAAACTTTGATTCTGTGTTTCATTGATTAGATTGATTTGTTGTTAGAGAAATGGATAGTTTATACTATTATGAAAAAGTAAAAAGTTGAGGTTCGATGTTAATGCTTTATTCTATTGCAACAGGAAGTTGGAAGTCAATGTCTTTTTAATAATAATAATAATAATAATAATAATAATAATAATAATAATAATAATAATAATAATAATAATAATAATAATAATAATAATAATAATAATAAAGTTGGAAGGGACCTTGGAGGTCATCGAGTCCAATCCCCTGCTCAGGCAGGAACCCTACACCATTTCAGACAAACAGCTGTCCAGTCTCTTCTTAAAAACTTCCAGTGTTGGAGCATTCACCACTTCTGGAGGCAGGTTGTTCCATTGGTTAATTGTTCTAACTGTCAGGAAGTTTCTCCTTAGTTCTAGGTTGCTTCTCTCCTTGTTCAGTTTCCACCCATTGCTTCTCGTCCTGCCTTCAGGTGCCTTGGAGAATAGCTTGACTCCCTCTTCTTTGTGGCAGCCCCTGAGATATTGGAACACTGCTATCATGTCCCCCCTCGTCCTTCTCTTCGTTAAACTAGACATACTCAGTTCCAGCAACCGTTCCTTATATGTTTTAGCCTCCAGTCCCCTAATCATCTTTGTTGCTCTCCCTTTTCCCTCCCCATTGTGTCCTACTATTTGCTTTGTATTTTGTATTTTACTCTAGAATTCAATAAAATGTAATAAAAAAATAAAAATAAAATAAAAAATAAATAAAAGAATGAGGAATCTACTCAACCAAATGGTAGCTGTTCTTTCTTTCATTTCTCTATTATGTTTAATGTAGCTTTCTAACAATAGTAATTGGAGCTTTCCAAGATGTAGTGTGGTTATTTCTGAGAACATTTAAACGTCCATATTCAGTTTCAAAATTAAAATTTCAGCTTATTCATCTTGTTAGAATGATTACTAATGAATTTTTAAACTATTTGTATTTTACTGTATTGTTGTATTAAACATGTGTATTTTAATTGATGTTTTTATTGTTTATTAAAAGCAATTGGTCATTGCTTGAATAGACATAATATGAATATTCATAATAAATTAATAAACTTGTTTTACCTGTCCTGTGTATCTTTATAAGAAAACAGACCCATTTCTATGTTTTTTTTTAATTTTATTTTTTGTAATACTTATAGCTAAGCCTGCTGAACTTGAAAAATAAGCAGGAAATCAAATGTTAGAATTATACATATTGCACAACTGAACTTTTAATCTGAATTTAAATGATCATTTTTTTTTTCCAATATTTCTTGCCATAAAAGCTGTGTTTTGGAAGATGAAAATCATGCTGGAAGGTCATCAGAGAACACTTCCATAGGGCCCTACAGAGGTTTCCTGCATCAGTGAACAATACTGTACCATTATACCATAAACTGTTTTTTGAGGTTAAGTGTGATATCACAATGTACACACAAAATGGGTAGGTCTTGCATTGCAACAGCATGATATTGCTTTGGTCATTCATTCATTCATTTATTTATTTATTCATTCATTCATTCATTTATTTTTATCCCACCTTTATTATTTTTACAAATAATATAGCCACCTTCCTCTTCCTATTTTCTCCACAACAACAACCTTGTGAGGTGAGTTGAGCTGACAGCACTGGCCCAATGTGGTCCAGTGGGCTTTTATGGCTAAGACAAGATTTGAGCTAATGGTCTCACACTTTCTAGCTTGATGCCTTAATCCAATGGGTTTGTAGTGTCTTAACCCACTGTAATTCACAGATACCTGGGGGGGGGGGTGGCATGATGTCAATCACAGGAAGTCCACAAAGGCTTGAAGAAATGTTGTGATTTAAATCTTGAATTAGGTTTGGTGGTCCATGGCCATGGTCCAGGGCCACAAAAGTTATTTAAAGGGGGTCAGTGGTGAAGAAATGGTTGAGAACCACTGCTTTAACCATTAGGCCAAAGTGGCTCTCCTGTTCCTCTTGATCCCTCTGAGGATCCCTTTAGATATTTATTATAATGGTCTTGAAGAAAACTTTATTTTAACATAGAGGATATGTTTCCCACTACTATTTTGTCTAGTCTATTTATAATTTAATCCTTGCCCTCTAATATATATATATGCAAAGGCAAAGAAAAACATTTTTTTAGTATGTAACAAAAACTATGCATTTGACAAGAGTTAATTTTCTCGTAAAAAAAATTCTAGTGAAAACAGTTCAATTAAGCATATTTTTTAAAGGAAATAGTAAAACACCTGTCATAATGGTGTGAACAGTAGTGCTAAAATCTATAATTAAAACAGGCCTCACGGGTGACATTACAATCCTTTATTACAGTTGACAGCTAATCTAGACACTTGACTCCTAAACTGATATATTAATCCTCACTTGGGTTGACCTATTGATTATCTGGTCTAATTCAATTTTCCCTATTTGAGGAGCCATTCACCTGATTTGTGAATATGTCCCAGAATAATGTATCCATATTTGATGATAAATCTATATTATGAGTATGATGTGTTATTACAAATTTTCTTACTGCTTACCAATGAAAAGATGGATGATGCTGTAATAAGAAAAACACTCTCTTTGCATGGTTATCTATATTTACTATATCTAGCTCTTGCTACCAATATTTATAAAGAAATAAATGCATACAAATAGATTGAAGGAATATACAAATAATTCTTTATTACAAAAGACTTGCAAAGTGCCATAAGCATCGCTACAAAATTGTAAATGAATTGAATAGTGCAGAATTTTCTTTTGCTTAAAATATCTTAGCAGGTTTTGATAAGATAAGGTTGTAATGATAGATGAATTTGAAGGGGGTTTTTCCCCCTCTGTTCTTCCTCCTCTACTTTTTCATTTCCTTCCTTCATTTCCAGCAAGTTAGATGAAAATTAAAGATGGTTTTATGTACATTTGGATGTTGTATATATTCATATAATTGATAGAGGAGCACAATTCATGTTCGCTATTATAAAAGTTGCTGCATATTCATGCAACATATGCTGTTTACCTTCAATATATAGACAGGCCAATTACATACATTATTTTGAATGAAAGGAAGTAGACTAATTGATAGTAGAAAGGGCAAAAGTTTTAGAAATACTTTTGCTTACATTTTTCAAAAAATGGCACTCTGGTCTAATAGCTTCTACTTACAAGAATGGCACACCGTGCATATATTCTGTCTGTAAGTATATTACTTCATTTGTAAATATGCTAGCAGTAACAAATCTTAATTAGATACTTTATTTAGGAAATATAACTTGTAGCAATATTTAGAGAGGGCTGCTTTGGGAAAAAACAGGTAATTAAATTGCCTTGCTTGGGAGAGAATAAGTGAGATAATGAGAGTGTATTAGTTTTCATTATTAATATTATTATTGCTTGTTTTCTTGAACTAGATAAAAAGAAAAAAGATTCCTAATGGTTAGATCAACTGTAGTCTTGAACAGTATTTTTTGGAAAATAACAGTAGTGTATGGGGCTACAAAGATTATTAGGGGACTGGAGGCTAAAGCATATAAGGAAAGGCTGCTGGAATTGGGTATGTTTAGTTTAATGAAGAGAAGGACGAGGGGGGACATGATAGCAGTGTTCCAATATCTCAGGAGCTGCCACAAAGAAGAGGGAGTCAAGCTATTCTCCAAAGCGCCTGAAGGTAGGACAAGAAGCAATGGATGGAAACTAATCAAGGAGAGAAGCAACCTACAACTAAGGAGAAACTTCCTGACAGTTAGAACAATTAATCAGTGGAACAACTTGCCTCCAGAAGTGGTGAATGCTCCAACACTGGATGTTTTTAAGAAGAGACTGGACAGCCATTTGTCTGAAATGGTATAGGGTTTCCTGCCTGAGCAGGGGGTTGGACTAGATGACCTCCAAGGACCCTTCCAACTTTATTATTATTATTATTATTATTATTATTATTATTATTTATATTTATATTTATATTTATATTTATATTTATATTTATATTTATATTTATATTTATATTTATATTTATATTATTTATATTTATATTTATATAAAATCAAAAATTCACATCCAGAAAAAAACAGATCTAGGATAGTGGTAGAAATATTTTTCATCTATCAAAAGCCACATTTCTCAGAGAAGTTCTGCTACAAAAATGGATGTGTTATACTGTTTTACTTTTCTCATTGCTACATTTTTTTTATCTTGCTGTCTACATAGCAAGATTATTTCACTATTTACAATTCAAAGAAAATAGTTTTAATTGTCATGACCATTTCTTCTAAAGGTTATATTTTTAAAAAGCCAATATTTTTTCTAGCAGGCAAACAATTTGTATGTGGGGAAAATACATGCTGTATAAATACTTTTCTAAAAATACATATATTTTGTGAATATTTTGAAGTTACTAAGATGTAAAAGGGTAGGAGCGACTATAAAATGTCAATGAATCCCAGATTTTCAAATATTCATGTTATCCAGAATTAATAAGTTTATGCAATAATTCTAATAAGACAAATTTCTGACCTGTTCTAAAAGAGATTGTTCTTGCCAGGGACCTGCTACAAAAATGGATGTATTATACTGTTTGACGTTTCCCAATTGATCATATGCAGAGGGCTGTTGAAATTAGGCCCGTAAATTTGGCCAAGGGCTTCCTATAATGTAGTAAACATAGTGTCAAACCTACAAAACTACTTTGGTTACAGCCATCTTTCTTTGTTTTTTTGGCTTGCCACAGCTATGGGGGGGGGGAGGGAAGATGCATTCTTCTATTTCAGTCAAAGCAATAACTTTCTTGTGGGAACCAAGGTCAAATCGCTAAGTGTTTGGTGGGCTAGAATTACCGTTAGAGAGCCCGCCAAAGGTGTTAATTGGAGAATGTGAGTTATTACATAATTAGTGAGTGGGGAGTTTAACTTCTATTTTGTATCCTCAGGCAGGAAACTTCCAGTCTTGGTTTCACCTATGTTTGTGCTGATATTATGTAGCCATTAAAATTGTTCTTTGAGGAAAGCAAATGCCTCAGAGTTCTTATTTCTACTGGTCTCATCTATTGGAACCATGACATTACACCTTCCCACTGAGCTAAGATTCTACCATACATTTTTCAGAGAGCAGAAAAAAGTCATGAATAGAAGGGCTGCTTCTTCAGGCAAGACGTTCCTCCTCAACCACCTTTTTCACCAAAATGTGTGTGTTTTGTCTTATGTAAATGGATCATCACAAATCCTTGCTGAGTATATGTGGCTAATTGTAACTTCACTGACCTGGATTAGCTATTGTCTTTTTCTTAAGAATCTTTGTATGGCCTCAAAAGGGTGAATGGGAAAGACAGTCCTTGTTCTGCTATTACAGTAAGTGTATTACTCTTTTATTGCTTTGTATCTGTGCATACATGCATATGTGCAAGGCTAGAGAGAAGAAGAATATGAAAATAGTATCCTTTTTACAATGGAGCCCCAGAGCTCAAAAGATATGAAATGTAGAAAAGAGATACCAATGTAATTTATTTACATATTTATTTTATTTATTTTTGAAACAACACTGGGGTTTGGTTCTAGGTTAGTTCAGGATTAGTTTGTAGCTAGGCAGAGCAAGTTTTTGCTTTGCGGGTTAGTGGATTGTTAGCATTAGTGAAGATAGGGCAAGTGTTAATTACAGCATGGAAGAAAATGTTAAAGAAAGTGAAAAGGGAGCAGGAGAGAGTGAAAGTGAGAATTCAATGTAGCCAATTATAGAAGGGATGACAGACCGTTTAAAGACCATTATGTTTGGAAAAAGGTGAGAGAGCAGTAATTAATACGGGAAATAGGGCTATGGGAAGGATTTGAGAGCAGTCATTTCTTATATCTCAGAGATGATATAAGATCTGAGAAAAAAATGTCTTTTTAAGGGCAGGAACCTTATGTCTCATTTGTCTCTATTCGATCTACCCATTGAGACGATTGATCTTTCGAGTCATTTCCTACTCCGAGATAAAAACGACTTGTAACTCTTCGACCCTCTAGTCCTCTGTACTAGTCTTTCTATTCGGTTCCTATAAAAATTTTTGACAACTTGACGTATTAACAAGTCACTTTTATACTTCATCACAAATGGACTTGTCAAATCAACCAGCAACCAGCAAGGGATAAAAAAGCAATAACTAGGGAATTCCTGTTGTGCAAGTCTGGGCACTGTTTGAAGAATGGTTGCTATTAAAGTGATAGCTATTAAAGTGTGAGGGTTCCAGAAATAATGCCCTGAAAAATCAGGCATGCCTAAAGAAGTGCACTGATTAGAAAAAGAACTACTTCATTATGCCATCTAGGGAAAAATGGGGACAGCTGAAGATGATCTCCTGACTTTATAGGGACCTCCCTAATCTAGTCTCACACATTGATTAACATCAGAATGAAAAGAAATCGTATAATACATTCTTATTTTTATCCTTCCCTGATTCCCATAATTACATACTACAATTATTCTTATTTTTTTTTAATTTGAACAGATATTCTAGTGAGTAGGAAAATATGAGTGAGTGCTCGGCATTACAAAACAAGATAGAAAGACCTGCACATAGATTAGAGAACAAACGAAAGTATATGATATCATCAAGAGAGAAAAATAATGTAAATGGAAATGATCACATAGCAAGAGGAACTGATGGCAGGTGGATTAAGGCAGTGATAGAACGGATCCCACTTCATAAGAAGCGTCCACAAAAGAGACCTAAAACAAGATGGATCAGCGACATTAGCCCAGTATTTCAGGCCCAATTAGCAAAAAATCAGGACTGTACAGGTTGGAAACATGTGGAAGAGGCCTTCATCCAGAAGAAGAAGAAGAAGAAGAAGAAGAAGAAGAAGAAGAAGAAGAAGAAGAAGAAGAAGAAGAAGAAGAAGAAGAAGAAGAAGAAGAAGAAGAAGAAGAAGATCTTCTTCTTCTTCTTCTTCTTCTTCTTCTTCTTCTTCTTCTTCTTCTTCTTCTTCTTCTTCTTCTTCTTCTTCTTTATTAATACATAATGTGTATAGGTAGGTAGAGTATTAAAATATAAAAATACCGAAATAAGACACAGGAGCCTTATGGTGTAGATGTCATCTTAGTTGTAAGTTGTAGAAACGTGAGGAGTCCTTAGTTGAAATAAGGAATCACTAGCAAAGTAATACCACTTGAATTAACCAAACTGAGTTTCTTACAGACACAGTAATATAAAAAGGTAATCCTTCTATATCAAAATAACACTTTGCATTCAAATTAGAATGCTTTCTTAAAATCTTTATTTTATCTCATACAATTTATAGTGTATTTCTTCAAAATGTAGAGAAAAAAAGAAGGCTTACAGAAAAGTATTTTACTATCATAACTTTGGGAGATAAAGAATGGAATTGAAAATTGTTTTTTTATAAAAATGTATCACATAGTATACTAACACTGATTATTCTATCAGATATGGAAGAACAAGAATAGCTGTTTCCCATACTGCCCCACGAAATTTCTATCTTGTGATGGACTGTGCAATATCCTGGTGAATAGGGAGGGCTTTGTTGACCATAACCGAGCAAGTGCTTGTTGTCTTCTATTGTTGGGCAGCATTATATTGCTAAGTACTGGTAACCAGTGCACGTGTGATGACCCAGGGCCCCAAACAGAGGCAAAGCAATTAGCTGGTCAGAATAATTGTCTTTGTAAGCACTGCCAATGTTCACCCAACAGCCCCCACATATGCTGGCACAAGTTCAATAAAACAGTCAACGGAGTTAAACAGTTCTTTAAAATAAAACAGATAACAAAGTATGATCTTTTCCACGCCCAGCTTGCCTGTAACCTGCAAACTGCAAAACTGAGGACAGCAAGGAGAACTCAGCAGGAAACAAACTTGATCCAAAATACAAAGAGTCCAGGTACAAGAGCTCACACCACAAGAGTTCACGTTTGTTCCCGGCAAATGCCCCACCCCACAGCGTCTCCTTAAATACCTACTCCCCAGGTGTGCCTTGTGGTGTGGGGCGTGACGCTCTCCTCCTGAGCAAGTGAGCCTGCCTCCGTTATTCCCTCCTCCTCTCTGCTCTCCTTGCTCTGGGATCTGGTGGGGAGGGGCCTTGCTCCTCGCCTGAGCTCTGCCTTCCCTGTTCCAAACTTGAAGGGCCCTAGCCTGCTTCAGCCTGTTCCTCCCCACAGTCCTCCGAAGCCACAGACACCCCCTCCTGGGCCTCAACAGGGAACTCCATGTCATCCTCAGAGTCAGGCTCGGACAGAGGCATGACAGCATGGGAGTGGGGTGCAATGTGCCAGAGATGATACGCATTGTCTGGTGGAGTTGGACTTTGATCATTTGGGTATGGACACTGTTAAGCCACACACCAGCACAATATTCAGCGGTGGAATAAACCAGAGCCAAAGTTGTTATTTGTTATTATGCATCCCCAAAAAAGATATCTTAGGTCATCTAACTCCAAATGCTTTGGTTCCTTAGTTAAAGTAAGCATTTTTCCCACACCATAGAAAACTTTACATTGGGTGAAGAAAAAAAATACTGCATGTTAACTATTCCATTCACAGAAGGACTGAATAATCCAAGCCAGTCAAAATCGAAATTGTGTGATAAAATAGGAAATTAAAAGATAAGATTTTACCAAAATGGAAAATTTACTTTCTATATCTGCAGGCTGCAATGGATAAAGAAAACATTTAATCCAAATTATTTTCCAAAAGCGTATTAGCTGCAGGCAAGATGTTAATAATGAAAACATTAAACCTACATTTTAGCTCAGTACCTCAGGCTAAAAATACTGCTAGAGAAATGAAGGTCAAGTTGCATGTTAGTTTGTTCCTCCTTTCCTTTCCTTTCCTTTCCTTTCATAAATCTATGTCATGGTTGTCCCAAAGGTGGTTTTTCACGAGGCAACTGGACTTTCTTTTTTTTTTCTTTGAAGACATTTCACTTCTTATCCAAGAAGCTTCTTCAGCTCTGACTGGATGGTGGGGAATGAATGGATTTATACTCCTTGCAGACAGCTGGTCATTTGCATTTTTTAGTGAGTCATTGATGCTACCTGGAGGCTAATCTATGTCATCAAGGTCACCTGAGTAGTGCAAATGGGTGTGGAGCCTTCTTGGAACTGTTGAAAAGACTGTGTTATAGACTGGAGATATATGATGTCATAGCTCTCTCTCTGTGTTGAGAGAGGGCTGTTCAGTTTTGACATAGATGGCCTCTTTTATCCCACTTTCAAATTGGAGGTCCTCTCTGTCCAAAATGTGGACTTTGCTGTCTTCAAAAGAGTGGCCTTTGTCTTTTAAATGAAGATAGACTGCTGAATCTTGTCCTGATGGGTTTGTTCTCCTATGTTGTGTCATACGTTTATGAAGTGGTTGTTTTGTTTCCCCAATGTACAGATCTGCACATGGCTCATTGCATTGTACTGCATATACCACATTGCTCAGTTTATGTCTGGGTGTTTTATCCTTGGGGTGGACAAAGCTTCTACCTTAGTGTATTCTTGGGTTTGAAGTGTGCATGTATGTTGTGTTGGCTGAAGTTCCTCCTGAGCTTTTCCGATATTCTTGCAATGCATGGAATGACTACATTGCTCCATTTATTGTTTTCTTCTTTGTCTGTTAGGGAGGAGCTCTTGCTGGGTCTTTTTTGAGACTTGATGAAGGCCTACTTGGGATAGCCACAAGTTCCGAGGGCTTCCTTGATGTGTTTTAGTTCTTTTTCTTTCACATTTTTGCTGGTAGGCAGGCCTTCAGTTTGATGGTGTAGGGTTCTGATAGCTCCCATTTTGTGCTCCAGTGGGTGGTGAGAATCAAAATGTAAATATTGATCTCTGTGTGTCGGTTTTTTGTAAATTTCAATGTTAAGGCTTCTGTCTTCCCTAATGTATACTGCACAGTTCAGGAAGGCTAGACCAGGGGTAGACAACCTTGGCTCTTTTATGACTCGTGGACTTCAACTCCCAGAATTCCTGAGCCAGCATGGCTCAGCTTGGAAACCTCTCCCTTTCCCCTCAGCTTGGCTGGCTCAGGAATTCTGGGAGTTGAAGTCCACGAGTCATAAAAGAGCCAAGGTTGCCTGCCCCTGGGCTAGACTATTTTCCTTAACATCTTCACATGTGAATTTGATGTATCTGTCCACCGAGTTGATATGTTTGGTGAATGCTCCCAATTCCTGTGTTTTGATCTTGATCCAAATATCGTCCACATACGAGTGGGTGGAATTCTTTTGAAGGAGTGAGTGGGTGGGTGGAATTCTTTTGAAGGAGTTTAGGGCTTTGGTTTCTACTTCTTCCATTGGCCACAATGGGGGACACAGATGAGCCCATGGTGCAGCCATTTTGTCTGTAGAAACTTTCACTGTATTTAAAATAGGTAGTGGTCAGGCAGAGGTCCAGCATGGCACATATACGGTCTGGACTGAGGTTTGTTCTGTCACCTAACATGCTGTCTTGTAGCAGACATTTCTTCACTACCATGACAGCTTCAGTTGGAATGTAAGTGAAGGGTTAGTCACACCATAGGAAACCATGGTCTCATCTGGGTCCAGTTTTAGTTTCCAAACCTTGCTGATGAAGTCATGTGAATTTTTGATGTGATGGGTGGTGTTGCCAACTAGAGCTAATATGGTAGTTAGATGTTTTGCAATGTTGTAGGTAACAGAGTTGATGCTGCTGACAATTGGTCTGAGTAGTGTTCCCTCTTTGTGGATTTTGGGGAGTTCATATATGCATGGTGTGGCTTCCCCAGGGTAAAAATGGTACTATTGTGGCTTGTCGATGGCTTGTCCATACAGCCCTGCCACCCCTTCACTCTCCTCTTGCCTGGGAAGCCCAGCCTGGCCAAGGAGAGTGAGCATAGCATCAGCAGCCTCAAGGAGGAGGGACGCTGCAGTGCAGCCCAGCCCCATTTCTCGAAGGGAGGACCTGGCCATGCTAATCTCCTCCTCAGGTCTGCTGCTGTTGTGCTCACTCTCCTTGGGGTACGGTAAGGCTCCTTTGGTAGATGATGCTTTTGAACTTGCCCTGGTCTCGCCTTCCTCTGCTGGAGATCTCTGAATCCCCCCTCCTAGCCTTGCCTGGTCCTCCCACAGGCACTCCTCGATGAGAGTGACGTTGAGCCGGCCACATCGAGCTGGCCATGCCTACCCAGCCATGCCTATCCAGCCACTCCTGCCCAGCCACACCCAGCTAGCCCTTTGAGGGCAACCATAATGCTGATGCAGCCCTCAATGAAATTGAGTTTGACCCTCCCCCCCGTTTTAGGTAGTTGCATCCACATGTGAAAGCTTTCTATCTGTAGGCACTGATTTTACCAAACAATCTAGCAAATGAATGCCAAAAAAGCCAACACAGTGCTAGGCTGCATTAACAGAGGGATAGAATCAAGATCATGTGAAGTATTAATACCACTTTACAATGCCTTGGTAAGGCCACACTTGGAATGCTGCATCCAGTTTTGGTCACCACGATGTAAAAAAGATGTTGAGACTCTAGAAAGAGTACAGAGAAGAGCAACAAAGATGATTAGAGGTCTGGAGACTAAAACATATAAAGAACAGTTGCTGGAATTGGGTATGTCTAGTTTAATGAAGAGAAGGACGAGGGGGGACATGATAGCAGTGTTCCAATATCTCGGACTGCCACAAAGAAGAGGGAGTCAAGCTAATCTCCAAAGCACCTGAAGGCAGGACAAGAAGCAACGGATGGAAACTAACCAAAGAGAGAAGCAACGTAGAACTAAGGAGAAACTTCCTGACAGTTAGAACAATTAATCAGTGGAACAACCTGCCTCCAGAAGTTGTGAATGCTCCAACACTGGAAGTTTTTAAGAAGAGACTGGACAGCCATTTGTCTGAAATGTTACAGAGTTTCCTGCCTGGACAGGGGGTTGGACTAGAAGACATCCAAGGTCCATTCCAACTTTATTATTATTATTATTATTATTATTATTATTATTATTATTATTATTATTATTATTATTATTGTTGTTGTTGTTGTTGTTGTTGTTGTTGTTGTTGTTGTTGTTGTTGTTGTTAATTGGATGCAGTATTCCAGTTGTGGAATACTGGAATTATGTTCATCTTAATCTCAAATCTTCCTCATAAACTGACTCATTGGAAATATACTATAGGATTTTTAAATTCCGGATACGACTTTCTTTCCTAAGATATCTTTTTGCTAAATTTGAGCTGTTTTTAGGATCTCCCAGAACCAGCTTTATTTCTGCTGATCTTTTCAGCCCTCATGCCTTACTCAAATAAACTGTCATGGCCTCTGGAAAAGAATCCCTCTAGAGATAGGACAGTGGGTTGTCCAAGGTTTTTCAGAAAGCTCTTAAAAACATGGCTTTGTAGTATTTTTGAGGGGTCTGTTTTGTTTTGTTTGTTTGTGTCATTTTAGATCACTTTAGTCTGGGCTGCCTGAGCAGTTTTAAATTTTATTTGTTTTTAATGGATATTTTTGTTTTGTTTTGTATGCCACCCAGAATCCATTTTGTATGGCACTCAGAGTTCCTTGTCAACTGTGATAAATTCAAATAAATAAATAAACTGATCAGAATTTTCAGCAATGAAAGAATTTATCCTGAATGTTATTATGGTAGTAGGATTTTTTTTTTAGGTGCAAAAGAAAGGAAAACAACTGCCTTTTGAATACAATGTTATGCCAGGCATTAATGAAGTGTATATGTTGGTGAAGGGTGGGATCTATCTTAAAATTACTATTGTTTCATTAGTAACATGTGGATTGAATTATTTTATGTGTTTTTAATCTGACCCCTGGAAAATATGGGCTATATCCAGTATTATATCAACTGCTTTGATTGCCTATTAGCTTCAAATGAGCAATATTCAGAGACTAACAGATATCGCTCAATGGAAATAGTTCTATCCAGGCTGGCTTCCAATTGAACTGAATCAGTGTTCAAATTGATTCTCAGTCATCCAGATCACGGTTGTCCCATAGGTGTTTTTTTCAAAAGGCAACTGGATTTTCTTTGTTTTTCCTCGAAGACATTTCACTTCTCATCCAAGAAGCTTCTTCAGTTGGAGTGGCAACCTTATTTTTCCTCTTTTCTGCAGTGTCCTCTGGGTCCTCTAGGATGAGAAGCAAAATGTCTTCAAGGAAGAACAAAGAAAGTCCAGCTGCCTTTTTAAAAAGCACCTTTGGGACAATGTTCAAATTGTCAGTAAAATTTTGAAAACCTGAATTC
Organism: Protobothrops mucrosquamatus; assembly: GCF_001527695.2. NCBI lineage: Eukaryota > Metazoa > Chordata > Lepidosauria > Squamata > Viperidae > Protobothrops > Protobothrops mucrosquamatus. The sequence goes on from NW_015391427.1 coordinate 92,673, forward strand.
TGTCTCCTGGAGTCTCTCACATAGGGAAATATAAATGATTGTAACTGCAGAATGAGGTCAGTTCTGCAGGCAACAGAGACATCCATTAGGAAATCATGCATGTCACATTTCAGACAATTGAGTACGGGTTTTAAAAATGCCCATAGGATAGTTTTAAGACAGAACATAGTGAAATATGCCATGACACAAAAGTCTTACGTGTGAACATTTAGGGCAAATTATTGGAGAAGTCTTGTGTGAGAGGAAGAAATGATGGGAAATGATAATGCCTTTTCCTGAATGCAGAAATAATAATAATAATAATAATAATAATAATAATAATAATAATAATAATAATAATAATAATAACAACAACAACAACAACAGCAGCAGCAGCAGCAGCAGCAACAACAACAACAACAACAACAACAACAACAACAACAACAACAACAATAATAATAATAATAATAATAATAATAATAATAATAATAATAATAATAATAATAATGTTGGAAGGGACCTTGGAGGTCATCTAGTCCAACCCCCTGCTCAGACAGAAAACCCTATACCATTTCTGACGAATGGCTGTCCAGTCTCTTCTTAAAAACTTCCAGTGTTGGAGCATTCGCCGCTTCTGGAGGCAGGTTGTTCCACTGGTTAATTATTCTAACTGTCAGGAAGTTTCTCCTTAGTTCTACATTGCTTCTCTCCTTGATTAGTTTCCATCCATTGCTTCTTGTCCTGCCTTCAGGGGCTTTGAAGAATAGCTTGACTCCCTCTTCTTTGTGGCAGCCCCTGAGATATTGGAACACTGCTATCATGTCCCCCCTCGTCCTTCTCTTCAATAAACTAGACATACCCAATTCCAGCTTCCAGTCCCCTAATCATCTTTGTTGCTCTTCTCTGTACTCTTTCTAGAGTCTCAACATCTTTTTTACATTGTGGTGACCAAAACTGGATGCAGCATTCCAAGTGTGGCCTTACCAAGACATTGTAAAATGGTATTAATACTTCACGTGATCTTGATTCTATCCCTCTGTTAATGCAGCCTAGCACTGTGGTGGCCTTTTTGGCAGCTGCAGCACACTGCTGACTCATATTTAGGTGATTGTCCACTAGGACTCCGAGGTCCCTCTCACAGTTACTACTGTTGAGCAGGTAGCACCTATACTGTACCTGTGCATTTGGTTTTACTTGCCTAAATTTAGAACCTTACTTTTTACCATTGAATTTCATTTTGCCCAATGTTCAAGACTGTCAAGATCCTTCTGTATCTTAAGCCTGTCTTCTGGAGTGTTTGGCTATTCCTGCCAACTTGGTGTCATCTGCAAATTTGATGAGTTCCCCATCTATCCCCTCATCCAAATCATTGATGATCATTTTGGTCATCACATTACAAAAAATATGTTGAGAGTTTGGGAAAAGTTCAGAGAAGAGCAACTAATATGATTAAAGGCCTGAAGACTAAATCATATGAAGAATGGTTGCAGGAACTTGTCAAGAGAAAAGAAGGAATATGGGTGATAGCAGTATTCCAGTATTTGAGGGGCTGCCAGAAAGAAGAAGAGGTCATTTTCCAAAGCACCAGAAGTCAGGACAAGAAACAATGAATGGAAACTAATCAAGGAGAGAAGCAACTTGGAAATATGGAGAAACTTCCAAACAGTGAGAATAATTAACCAGTGGAACAGTTAATTATAGGTGCTTCATCACTGGAGGTTTTTAAGAAGAGACTGGACAGCCACTTACTCAAAATGGCATTGGGTCTCCTGCTTGTGCAGAGTGTTGGACTAGAAGACCTCCAAGGTCCCTTCCAGCTATATTCTGAATTGAATTAATAACTAAGTCTGGGAGATAAAGGTACATCTTCAAATAAAGGATTTACAACAAGGTAACAACAGAATTCAGATTTTATTATTGCAATTTTTGAAATGTATTTATTCCATCTGGGTAAACAGTTATTCACACCTGGATACTGTAATATAGTCTGAATTATATATGACTTTATTTTAAAACACGTATGTTGCCTTTCTGGACTTAATCCAAACAATTGTGTTTTCTGATGGTTTTCGTGTCTGAGTTAAAAACATTTATAATGTCTGTAAACTATTATAATGTAAATGAAAAAATATTTTTTTTTAAAAAAAAATACAGGTATGTCTTGTTTGTTGTCATTCTTCAAAAATACCAGCCAGGATAAAAAAGATAGTGAATATCCTTCTTTCTTTCCGCAGTGAAATTTTAGTGCCCTGCAAGATGTTTTCATGGATTTATGTGTTCAAAAAATGTGGTTGTACAATCTCCACATAATTTTGTTTGAGGGGTCTTATGAGAAAGACCAGAGTCTGCTGTTGCTATTTCACATGGCCATTTCAAAATGTAATGGCTTGAACAACTCTGGATCTGCTGTTATTTATTTATTTATTTATCTATCTATCTATCTATCTATCTATCTATCTATCTATCTATCTATCTATCTATCTATCTATCTATCTATCTATCTATCTATCTATCTATCTATCTATCTATCTATCTATCTATTTATTTGCCATAGTTGTTTTTTGTAACGGTTTTGCTACCATTTTATAAAACTGTTTGCTTGCTGAAAAAGTGATTAAACTAGCATAGAAACATAGAAGATACCTATAACTATACCTTTTCATCTCTACCACTGGAATAATATATGTATATATGGGAATTTAAAATGAAGAAGAATAATTGCTTGTCTATGATGATAATGACAATAATGTTAAGCCTAACATGCTGTAGCTCCTTTCAAGAATAGTTGTTCTTTTCAAAGTGAATCAATATAAGGTCTACATTTATTACAATTACCATATTGTAGAATACAGTAATAATGACAGTACAATGTTAGGACTCTCCTTGGAGATTTTTATAATCCACATTGAGAAATCACCTCTTTTGCTAGTCTTCTGCTGCCATGATGGAAATGAGGGTTGAAACATCCTTGCATTTCATAAACCAGCTATTTAGTCTATCTCACGAACTAATCAGGCAAATTCTATCTATGCCATCAGAGTCCATGCTGACCTAATGGCAGACAATAAAAATTTNCGGGTCCAGTAAACATGTGGTGGTGTTCAGCCGTCCCAGCATCCTGTCCATGTCCTCGGGGGTCACAGGATCAAACTCTTCCCATAAAATGGACTCAAGACCTGCCTCCATTGGCCCGCCTGAACTAGTCCAATCGGAGGCTAACCCGGCCCGGATCCGATCGATTTTGTCATGCAGGTAACACCCAAATTCCTCTGCCTGACCCTGCAAAGGGACATCCCGGACCCTCTGATGAAGGAGGGAGCAGGACACCCTAAACAGGGCGGCAGATCGGTTACCTGCAGACGCGATAAGAGCGGAGAAATAGTTGTGTTTCGCCACTCTTATCGCTACTAGGTAAGTCCTTAAATGGGACTTTACCAATTTCCGATCGGATTCAGAGCGGGTGGCCCTCCAACTACTCTCTAGGCATCTCTTCCGACGCTTCATCACCCTCATCTCCTCGGAAAACCAAGGAGCCAAGGTAGACCGGCATCGGGTGAGGGGCCGCAAAGGCACGACCCGGTCCAGGGCCCCCGCGGCCGCACCATTCCAGGCGGCCACATGTTTTATCCTTGGGGTGGACAAAGCTTAGTGTATTCTTGGGTTTGAAGTGTGCATATATGTTGTGTTGGCTGAAGTTCCTCCTGAGTTTTTCCGATATTCTTGCAATGCATGGAATGACTATATTGCTCCATTTATTGTTTTCTTCTTTGTCTGTTAGAGAGGAGCTCTTGCTGGGTCTTTTTTGAGATTTGATGAAGGCCCACTTGGGATAGCCACAAGTTCCGAGGGCTTCCTTGATGTGTTTTAGTTCTTTTTCTTTCTCATCTTTGCTGGTAGGCAGGCCTTCAGTTTGATGGTGTAGGGTTCTGATAGCTCCCATTTTGTGCTCCAGTGGGTGGTGAGAATCAAAATGTAAATATTGATCTCTGTGTGTGGGTTTTCTGTAAATTTCAATGTTAAGGATTCTGTCTTCCCTAATGTATACTGCACAGTCCAGGAAGGCTAGACCAGGGGTAGGCAACCTTGGCTCTTTTATGACTCGTGGACTTCAATTCCCAGAATTCCTGAGCCAGCATGGCTCAGCTTGGAAACCTCTCCCTTTCCCCTCAGCATGGCTGGCTCAGGAATTCTGGGAGTTGAAGTCCACGAGTCATAAAAGAGCCAAGGTTGCCTACCCCTGGCCTAGACTATTTTCCTTAACATCTTCATGTGTGAATTTGATGGATCTGTCCACTGAGTTGATATGTTTGGTGAATGCTCCCAATTCCTGTGTTTTGATCTTGATCCAAATATCGTCCACATACGAGTGGGTGGAATTCTTTTGAAGGAGTGAGTGGGTGGGTGGAATTCTTTTGAAGGAGTTTAGGGCTTTGGTTTCTACTTCTTCCATTGGCCACAATGCGGGACACAGATGAGCCCATGGTGCAGCCATTTTGTCTGTAGAAACTTTCACTCTATTTAAAATAGGTAGTGGTCAGGCAGAGGTCTAGCATGGCACATATACGGTCTGGACTGAGGTTGGTTCTGTCACCTAACGTGCTGTCTTGTAGCAGACATTTCTTCACTACCATGACAGCTTCAGTTGGAATGTAAGTAAAGGGTTAGTCACACCATAGGAAACCATGGTCTCATCTGGGTCCAGTTTTAGTTTCCAAGCCTTGCTGATGAAGTCATGTGAATTTTTGATATGATGGGTGGTGTTGCCAACTAGAGGAGCTAATATGGTAGTTAGATGTTTTGCAATGTTGTAGGTAACAGAGTTGATGCTGTTGACAATTGGTCTGAGTAGTGTTCCCTCTTTGTGGATTTTGGGGAGTTCATATATGCATGGTGTGGCTTCCCCAGGGTAAAAATGGTACTATTGTGGCTTGTTGATGATTTATACTCCATACAGCCCTGCCACCCCTTCGCTCTCCTCTTGCCCGGGAAGCCCAGCCTGGCCAAGGAGAGTGAGCATAGCATCAGCAGCCTCAAGGAGGAGGGACCTGCAGTGCAGCCCAGCCCCATTTCTCGAAGGGAGGACCTGGCCATGCTAACCATCTCCTCAGGTCTGCTGTTGTTGTGCTCACTCTCCTTGGGGTACGGTAAGGCTCCTTTGGTAGATGATGCTTTTGAACTTGCCCTGGTCTCGCCTTCCTCTGCTGGAGACCTCTGGATCCCCCCTCCTAGCCTTGCCTGGGCCTCCCACAGGCACTCCTCGATGAGAGTGACGTTGAGCCGGCCACATCGAGCTGGCCATGCCTACCCAGCCATGCCTATCCAGCCACTCCTGCCCAGCCACACCCACCTAGCCCTTTGAGGGCAACCATAATGCTGATGCAGCCCTCAATGAAATTGAGCTTGACCCCCCCCCCCCCCGTTTTAGGTAGTTGCATCCACATGTGAAAGCTTTCTATCTGTAGGCACTGATTTTACCAAACAATCTAGCAAATGAATGCCAAAAAAGCCAACACAGTGCTAGGCTGCATTAATAGAGGGATAGAATCAAGATCACGTGAAGTATTAATACCATTTTACAATGTCTTGGTAAAGCCACACTTGGAATACTGCATCCCGTTTTGGTCACCACGATGTAAAAAAGATGTTGAGACTCTAGAAAGAGTACAGAGAAGAGCAACAAAGATGATTAGGGGACTGGAGGCTAAAACATATAAGAAACGGTTGCTGGAATTGGATATGTCTCTAGTCTAATGAAGAGAACGACGAGGGGGGACATGATAGCAGTGTTCCAATATCTCAGGGGCTGCCACAAAGAAGAGGGAGTCAAGCTATTCTTCAAAGCCCCTGAAGGCAGGACACGAAGCAATGGATGGAAACTAATCAAGGAGAGAAGCAACGTAGAACTAAGGAGAAACTTCCTGACAGTTAGAATAATTAACCAGTGGAACAACCTGCCTCCAGAAGCGGTGAATGCTCCAACATTGGAAGTTTTTAAGAAGAGACTGGACAGCCATTCATCAGAAATGGTATAGGGTTTTCTGCCTGAGCAGGGGGTTGGACTAGATGACCTCCAAGGTCCCTTCCAACATCATCATCATCATTATTATTATTATTATTATTATTATTATTATTATTATTATTATTATTATTATTATTATTGTTGTTGTTGTTGTTGTTGTTGTTGTTGTTGTTGTTATTATTATTATTATTATTATATTTTTTGCATTCAGGAAAGGGCATTATCATTTCACGTCATTTCTTCCTCTTACACAAGACTTCTCCAATAATTTGCCCTAAATGTTCACACGTAAGACTTTTGTGTCGTGGCACATTTCACTATGTTCTGTCTTAAAACTATCCTATGGGCATTTTTAAAACCCGTACTCAATTGTCTGAAATGTGACATGCATGATTTCCTAATGGATGTCTCTATTGCCTGCAGAACTGACCTCATTCTGCAGTTACAATCATTTATATTTCAGGTTTTCAAAATTTTACTGACAATTTGAACATTGTCCCAAAGGTGCTTTTTAAAAAGGCAGCTGGACTTTCTTTGTTCTTCCTTGAAGACATTTTGCTTCTCATCCTAGAGGACCCAGAGGACACTGCAGAAAAGAGGAAAAATAAGGTTGCCACTCCAACTGAAGAAGCTTCTTGGATGAGAAGTGAAATGTCTTCGAGGAAAAACAAAGAAAATCCAGTTGCCTTTTGAAAAAAAACACCTATGGGACAACCATGATCTGGATGACTGAGAATCAATTTGAACACTGATTCAGTTCAATTGGAAGCCAGCCTGGATAGAACTATTTCCATTGAGCGATATCTGTTAGTCTCTGAATATTGCTCATTTGAAGCTAATAGGCAATCAAAGCAGTTGATATAATACTGGATATAGCCCATATTTCCAAAGGTCAGATTAAAAACACATAAAATAATTCAATCCACATGTTACTAATGAAACAATAGTAATTTTAAGATAGATCCCACCCTTCACCAACATATACACTTCATTAATGCCTGACATAACATTGTATTCAAAAGGCAGTTGTTTTCCTTTCTTTTGCACCTAAAAAAAAATCCTACTACCATAATAACATTCAGGATAAATTCTTTCATTGCTGAAAATTCTGATCAGTTTATTTATTTATTTGAATTTATCACAGTTGACAAAGAACTCTGGGTGCCATACAAAATGGATTCTGGGTGACATACAAAACAAAACAAAAATATCCATTAAAAACAAATAAAATTTAAAACTGCTCAGGCAGCCCAGACTAAAGTGATCTAAAATGACACAAACAAAAAAAAACAAAACAGACCCCTCAAAAATACTACAAAGCCATGTTTTAAGAGCTTTCTGAAAAACCTTGGACAACCCACTGTCCTATCTCTAGAGCAGGGATAGGCAACCTTGGCTCTTTTATGACTCGCAAACTTCAACTCCCAGAATTCCTGAGTCAGCTATTCTTTTTCAGAGGCCATGACAGCTGTATTTGAGTAAGGCATGAGAGCTGAAAAGATCAGCAGAAATAAAGCTGGTTCTGGCATATCCTAAAAACAGCTCAAATTTAGCAAAAGGATATCCTAGGAATGAAAATTGTATCCAGAATTTAAAAATCCTATAATATATTTCCAATGAGTCAGTTTATGAGGAAGATTTGAGATTAAGATGAACATAATTCCAGTATTCCACACCTGGAATACTGCATCCAATTAATAACATCATCATCATCAACAACAACAACAACAATGATAATAGTAGTAGTAGTAGTAGTAGTAGTAGTAGTAGTAGTAGTAATAGTAATAGTAATAATAATAATAATAATAATAATAATAATAATAATAATAATAATAATAATAATAATAATAATAATAATAATAATAATAATAATAATAAAGTTGGAATGGACCTTGGATATCTTCTAGTCCAACCCCCTGTCCAGGCAGGAAACTCTGTAACATTTCAGACAAATGGCTGTCCAGTCTCTTCTTAAAAACTTCCAGTGTTGGAGCATTCACAACTTCTGGAGGCAGGTTGTTCCACTGGTTAATTGTTCTCACTGTCAGGAAGTTTCTCCTTAGTTCTACGTTGCTTCTCTCTTTGGTTAGTTTCCATCCATTGCTTCTTGTCCTGCCTTCAGATGCTTTGGAGAATAGCTTGACTCCCTCTTCTTTGTGGCAGTCCAAGATATTGGAACACTGCTATCATGTCCCCCCTCGTCCTTCTCTTCACTAAACTAGACATACCCAATTCCAGCAACTGTTCTTTATATGTTTTAGCCTCCAGCCACAAATCATCTCTGTTGGTATTCTCTGTACTCTTTCTAGAGTCTCAACATCTTTTTTACATTGTGGTGACCCAAACTGGATGCAGTATTCCAAGTGTGGCCTTACCAAGGCATTGTAAAGTGGTATTAACACTTCAAGTGGTCTTGATTCTATCCCTCTGTTAATGCAGCCTAGCACTGTGTTGGCCTTTTTGGCAGCTGCAGCACACTGCTGACTCATATTTAGGTGATTGTCCACTAGGACTCCGAGGTCCCTCTCACAGTTACTACTGTTGAGCAGTAGTACCTATACTGTACCTGTGCACCTATACTGTACCTGTGCATTTGGTTTTACTTGCCTAAATGTAGAACCTTACTTTTTTTCCATTGAATTTCCTTTTGCCCAATGTTCAAGACTGTCAAGATCCTTCTGTATCTTAAGCCTGTCTTCTGGAGTGTTTGGCTATTCCTGCCAGCTTGGTGTCATCTGCAAATTTGATGAGTTCCCCATCTATCCCCTCATCCAAATCATTGATGATCATTTTGGTCATCACATTACAAAAAATATGTTGAGAGTTTGGGAAAAGTTCAGAGAAGAGCAACTAATATGATTAAAGGCCTGAAGACTAAATCATATGAAGAATGGTTGCAGGAACTTGTCAAGAAAAAAGAAGGACTATGGGTGACATGATAGCAGTATTCCAGTATTTGAGGGACTGCCAGAAAGAAGAAGGGGTCATTTTCCAAAGCACCAGAAGGCAGGACAAGAAACAATGAATGGAAACTAATCAAGGAGAGAAGCAACCTGGAAGTATGGAGAAACTTCCAAACAGTGAGAATAATTAACCAGTGGAACAGCTTACTTTCATAAGTTATAGGTGCTTCATCACTGGAGGTTTTTAAGAAGAGACTTATCCAAAATGGCATTGGGTCTCCTGCTTGTGCAGGGTGTTAGACTAGAAGACCTCCAAGGTCCCTTCCAGCTCTATTCTGAATTGAATTAATAACTAGGAGATTCATGTAGGTAAAGGTATATCTTCAAATAAAGAATTTACAATAAGGTAACAACAGAATTCAGATTTTATTATTGCAATTTTGGAAATGTATTTATTCCATCTGGGTAAACAGTTATTCACATCTGGACACTGTAATATAGTGTCTGAATTAGATATGACTTTATTTTAAAACATGTATGTTGCCTTTCTGGACTTAATTCAAACAATTGTGTTTTCTGATGGTTTTCGTGTCTGAGTTAAAAACATTTATAATGTCTGTAAACTATTATAATGTAAATGAAAAAAAATTTTTTTTTAAAAAAAAAAAAATACAGGTATGTCTTGTTTGTTGTCATTCTTCAAAAATACCAGCCAGGATAAAAAAGATAGTGAATATCCTTCTTTCTTTCCGCAGTGAAATTTTAGTGCCCTGCAAGATGTTTTCATGGATTTATGTGTTCAAAAAATGTGGTTGTACAATCTCCACATACCGGTAATTTTTTTTGAGCGGTCTTATGAGAAAGACCAGAGTCTGCTGTTGCTATTTCACATGGCCATTTAAAAATGTAATGGCTTGAACAACTCTGGATCTGCTGTTATTTATTTATTTATTTATTTATTTATTTATTTATTTATTTATTTATTTATTTATTTATTTATTTATTTATTTATTTATTTGCCATAGTTGTTTTCTGTAACGGTTTTGCTACCATTTTATAAAACTGTTTGCTTGCTGAAAAAGTGATTAAACTAGCATAGAAACATAGAAGATTTTCTATAACTATACCTTTTCATCTCTACCACTGGAATAATATATGTGTAGCGCTACCTCTTTAGAGGCCGCCAATGCCCAGGCCCTCCCAGCCACAACCCCCCTTTGTCCAGCCTTGCGGCAATGTTCTTTAGAGATCGGTGAGATGTCTTACAACCGGAACTCATGCAGCATTGATGGGTGGCAAGCTCCTCTTGTTGAAGCAGGACTTTCAGGCACGAACTTAACCGGTCACAATGGTTGATGCCCCGAAGATGTATATAACAGCTCAGGGCTGCTTTAGCAGCAGGAGTAACAGGCCCCTGAGCAATCGTTCAGAGTCCGATGAAATGGGGGGGGGGGTAAACCCCGGCTCCAGATGGTAATAATAACAATGACGGCCAGTATGTTATGGCAATGGCTCATCCCCCAGGGCAACTCCCCCCACAATGTCCCAGCACCTATGCCAG
>NW_015391428.1:0-9281 GCF_001527695.2 Protobothrops mucrosquamatus
TTATTTGTAATGGAGCAAACCGGCAGATGAAAGTCTGTAAATTTGCTGTCAAGCTTAAAAAGTGTAACTTTTGTTGTTGGCTTTATTTTGCATTTGCAAATACAAAATTATGGAAGCAAAGAGGGCAAAGATAGGAAGTTGACCTGTGGCACATCGTGATGTCCAGTGGTGGGATTCAAATATGTGAACAACCGGTTCTCTGTGTGGATGCCACTTCCGGAAGTCGATTCTGGATGTGGGCAACAAAAAATTAGCTACCGGTTTTGCCGAACTGGTGCGAACCGGCTGAATCCCACCACTGGTGATGGGATTCAGCCGAAACATTGTTATCCCACATCTCAGCATGAGATGTTTTGCACACCAGCACCCTATGATGACACGACCACATTTCTGGATCCTTGTAATAGAAATACCGGAATAGAATAGAATAGAATAGAATAGAATAGAATAGAATAGAAGCTGGAAGGGACCTTGGAGGTCTTCTAGTCCAACTCCCTGCTCAGGCAAGAAACCCTACCATTTCAGACAAACAGTTGTCCAGTCTCTTCTTAAAAATCTCCAGCGTTGGAACACCCACAACTTCTGGAGACAAGTCATTGTACTGATTAATGATTTTAACTGTCAGGAGATTTCTCCTTAGTTCTCAGTTGCTTCTCTCCATCTTTAAAGCCTTATATGGCACAGGGCCAATTTATCTGCAGGTCCACCTTTCCCTAAGAACATCTGCCCGTCCTATCAGGTGGGCACGCTTCTTATGCCTTCCCCTAAATATTGCCATCTGATGGGAGGTAAGAAGCTTGCCTTTTCCCATGGCAGCCCCTGCCGTATGGATCACTCTGTCCTCTGAAGTTTGGCAGGTCTCCACCCTTTTAGCCTCCAATAAAGTTTGAAAACATAGTTTAGCCCCCAAATGCTGGGATAAGATGACTGTGCATTAGAAGTTTGACTTGATGCCAGGTTTTTGTTTTTCATGTTTTGATGTAGAATAGAATAACAGAGTTGGAAGGGACCTTGGAGGTCTTCTAGTCCAACCCCCTGCTCAAGCAGGAAACCCTATACCATTTCAGACAAATGGTTGTCCAGTCTCTTCTTAAAAACTTCCGCTGTTGGAACATTCCCAGCTTCTGGAGACAAATTGTTCCACTGATTAATTGTTCTCACTGTCAGGAATTTTTACCTTAGTTCTAAGCTGCTGCTCTCTTTGACTAGTTTTCATCCGTTGCTTCTTCTCCTGCCTCTCAGGCGCCTTGGAGAATAGCTTGACTCCCTCTTCTTTGTGGCAGCCCCTGAGATATTGGAAGACTGCTATCATGTCCCCCCTCATCCTTCTCTTCATTAAACTAGACATACCCAATTCCACCTATACAAATAAAAGTTCGTGGAAATGCAGTCTGTCTGTGAACCTGTGTCCAGAAGAGAGCATCCTTTGTGATGATCTGAAGGGTTCAAGGGGGGGGGGTGTCATCTCTGAGCTTGGAAATACTCAAAACCCCAGAAGGAGTGAAACCACTGGAATATGACCTCAGTAGACTGGATGGTCTCGTTCAGGTTACAGTCAGGAGCCCCCCCGTGTAGAAATGTGGGAGAATGATTCAGGCCAGCTCATTGACATCTTTAGTTGGATGGGGGGGGGGATAGACTGAATTTACAGGAAGGTTGAACAAAATGGGCAGCCCTCCTACTTGCTGTAGTGACACAATCCATTTGTTCTTTGAGTGTTTCCACTTTCTTTGGCTGCTGTGTGTAGCATGGTCGAACTGGGGGGTGGTATAAAAAAAATCAACCACTGAATTGCAAGGTTGTAAATTAGATTCCTACTCACTCTTAAACCACATACAAATGTTTTAATCTCTTGCCCAAGTTACCCTAATTTAAGTACCAGTATGTTTGCTTAATTCCTCTCCCACACTTCTGTTCTGGAGTGATTCTGGCTACATTTTTCTTCTATTATATAGCATTAGAATTTTTTTATTTTGTTTTTTTAAAGGCTTGTTAACACTCGTAAAATAAGAGTGTGGGTGATTTCATGGACACTTAGCTTCAGGTTAGCCAGGTGCTTCGCTGGCTGAGGTGGTGACACTGAGGTACCTGTTTTATGCTACGCATCCACGACAAATAGAATTTCCACCCTGATTTTAATTTTTTTTAAAAGTTAAATGGACACAATGGGGGGCGGAGGGAACTTCGTCAGCCATTGTACAGAGGGATAGCTACCGTCTACTGTAAATTTCTTAATTTATCATTGTACAAAAAGAAGGCCTTTCCTATTTAATTTTTGTATCAAAATAAATTTTTGTTTTATTAACGCGTGTGACGTGGTAACGAGTTATCTTGCATCCTAAGTCACAATAAAGAAGAACTGTGGGACTTTGGATAGGCTAAGTGGCTCCTTGCGTCTCATCGCGAAAAATCGTACAAAGGTTTACTTGGAAGCCAGGGTTGGGAGGGACTTCAAGGATCATCAGTCGCCTTCTGAGGGGAGAACATTGGAAGTTATTAATAGCCTCAACGGGGACCGGGGAGGGGGGGGGAAATTATTGTGTAGTGGGTTTTTGGAGGCATTAACCAGACCGATTTAATACAGCACGATTTATTACAGCAGAAACAGAACAACTTAACCGACAGAATGACAGCTATTTATACTTGCCGCCTCTAGGCGGCGACCAATCAAATCATAAGCTGTTTTCCCGCTCAAACTTAACTTTCCCTCCAAAACAGTTGGAGACACATTTAAATCAACACACATTAACCTTTGATATCAATACATAACAGAAATCATCTAATTATGTTGTAAACAAAAGAAAATTTGGAAGGTTTCCCCATAACACAGGTCCAGCAGCCAGGAGTGCTTGACTAGGAAAGCTTTAGATAATGACAAAGGCACCCTAAGCTTTGTCCTTCTACATGCACATTTTGATATTGTGTGCATGTATGAATGGGCAATCTGTTATTTGACCCGGCTTCTGCCCACCTAGGAGTTCAGAAGCAGGCAAATCCAAGTAGATAAATAGGTACCACCTCAGTGGGAAGGAAACTGCATTCTGTGTGCCTTTGGCGTATAGTCACACGGGCCACATGATCACAGAAGTGTCTTCAGACAACCTTGGCTCCCTCGGCTAAGAAATGGACATGAGCACTTCCTCCCTAGAGTTGGACATGACTGGACAGGGGAAATCTTTGCCCCCTTTTTTTTTATGAATGGGCAAAACTTATGGCACAATGCTCTTCTGCCATTTTGAGGGAAGGGTGGGATCTTGCAGATAGCTTTATCGGCAGCAACAAAAAGAAATGGCTATTTCTGTAAAGTAATAACAACAACAACAACAACAACAACAACAATAATAATAATAATAATAATAATAATAATAATAATAATAATAATAATAATAATAATAGTAAAGTTGGAAGGGACCTTGAAGGTCATCTAGTCCAACCCCCTGCTCAGGCAGGAAACCCTATACCATTTCGGACAAATGGCTGTCCAGTCTCTTCTTAAAAACTTCCAGTGTTGGAGCATTCACCACTTCTGGAAGCAGGTTGTTCCACTGGTTAATTGTTCTAACTGTCAGGAAGTTTCTCCTTAGTTCTAGGTTGCTTCTCTCCTTGATTAGTTTCCACCCGTTGCTTCTTGTCCTGCCTCCAGGCGCTTTGGAAAAGTGTCCTTTCTTCTTGTCCAAAAGATAACAGGACAATGATGGAGAGCAAAATGCGTAGTTTAATTTAATAGCCTGCTGCTGTGTCAAAACGGCAAAGTTCCTTGCTGGTTCAGGAATTCTGGATATTGAAGTCCACAAGTCATAAAAGAGCCAAGGTTGCCTACCCCTGGGCTAGTCTAAAGAAAAGAAGAAATAGGGGAGACAGGATAGCAGTGTTCCAGTATCTGAGGGGCTGCCACAAGGCAGAGGGGGCCAGGTTGTTCACCAGAGCACCAGAGGGAAGGACGAGAAACAATGGTTGGAAACTGATCAAGGAGAGAAGCAACCTGGAATTAAGGAGAAACTTCTTGACAGTGAGGACAATCAACCAGTGGAATAGCTTGCCTCCAGAAATTGAGGGCGCTCCATCACTGGAGGTTTTTAAGAAGACAATAGACAATCACCTATCTGAGATGGTATAGGTTAGGGTTAGGATTAGGGTTCTCCAAGGTCCCTTCCAGCTCTATTCTATTCAATTCAATTTATTTTTCCTGCCATCAAGCTGTTCCTCCTGTGGCTCATGTCCTTCTTCTCATTCCTTTTTGGCCATGCTAGAGATACCCCCATATCTTCTGATTGCAAATCAGTTCCCCCAATGGGAATTGCAGTAAAAAGATTAGTCTGTTCTCTACTAAAATTCGTTCACACAGGCAAATTTTTGACCGCTGGCCAAAACAGCACTTAAGAATCCAGCCTCTTCAAAACACCGATGCATAAAGTTCACCGGGCCAGCGTTTCTTCACGCAAACAAACAGTTTGTACCATTTTACTTTTAAACACAAACGAAATCGGTAATCCGGCTTCAATACAGAGCCTGTTATGAGAACCTGAAGCCTTTTTCTATTTACATTAACCGTTAGCTAATTTCCTGAGGACTACTCCCATTTCCCTAAGGAAGTGACATGTCCTTCCTGAATTTTAATTGAAAATCTGTCTTGGAATGTTCCTAAATCAGAAAGTGCAGGCTGTTTATTTTAATGCATGCTGATGAACTGATCCTGCAATTATTCCACAGGGGGAAAGAGTTTGTTTGTTTAGTTAGTTAGTTAATTAGTTATATTTCACCCTTCTTAACCACCCCATTGTTTCTTATCCTGCCCTCAGGTGCCTTGGAGAATAGTTTGATGCCCTGTTCTTTGTGGCAGCCCCTCAAATACTAGAATACTGCTATCATGTCACCCTAATAATAATAATAATAATAATAATAATAATAATAATAACAACAACAACAACAACAACAACAACAACAACAACAATAATAATAATAATAATAATAATAATAATAATAATAATAATAATAATAATAATAATAATAATAAAGTTGGAAGGGACCTTGGAGGTCATCGAGTCCAACCCCCTGCCCAGGCAGGAACCCTACACCATTTCAGACAAACGGCTGTCCAGTCTCTTCTTAAAAACTTCCAGTGTTGGAGCATTCACCGCTTCTAGAGGCAGGTTGTTCCATTGGTTAATTGTTCTAATATTCAGGAAGTTTCTCCTTAGTTCTAAGTTGCTTCTCTCCTTGGTTAATTTCCATCCATTGCTTCTTGTTCTGCCCTCAGGCGCTTTGGAGAATAGCTTGACTCCCTCTTCTTTGTGGCAGCCCCTGGGATATTGGAAGACTGCTATCATGTCCCCCCTCGTCCTTCTCTTCGTTAAACTAGACATACCCAATTCCAGCAACTGTTCCGTATATGTTTTAGCCTCCAGTCCCCTAATCATCTTTGTTGCTCTTCTCTGTACTCTTTCCAGAGTCTCAGCATCTTTTTTACATCGTGGTGACCTGTTTCTTCTTTTCTTTAGATAGCCAAACCCAAGGAAAAGATAGAGGTTACATCTGAACGCAGAGTCCTCTAATTCAAGCCATGCTCTCAATCTGGTTTTCATGGCAAAGATACTGGAATGGGTCGCCATTTCCTTCTCCAGTGGATCACATTTTGTCAGAACTCTCTACTATGACCTGTTCGTCTTGGGTGGCCCTGCATGGCATACAGTAGCTCATAGCTTCATTGAGTTACGCAAGCCCCTTCGCCACGACAAGGCAGTAATCCATGAAGGGGTCTGAATTCAAAGGAAGATATAAATTGGTTTTTTTCCTAGTTTTGTGTCTCCCAGAATTATGAGTGCTCCATTGCTGGAGGTTTTCAAAAGAAGTTTGGACAACCATTTGTCTAGGATGGTATAAGGTCTCTCATCTTGGACAAGTGGTTGAACTAGAAGACCTCAAAAGTCCCTTCTAATGATTGGCCCTAATCTTTGGTCTACTCCTAAATTCCAGTATTTGAGAGGCTGCCACAAGGAGGAGGGGGTCAAATTATTCTCCAAAGCACCAGAGGGCAGGGCAAGAAATAATTGAGGGAAACTAATCAAGGAGAGAAGCAACCTGGAATTTAGAAGAAACTTCCTAACAGTGAGGACAATTAACCAGTGGAACAGCTTGACTTCAGATGTTGCCTTCATCACTGGAGGTTTTTAAGAAGAGTCTGGACAGTCAATTGTCTGAAATGGTATAGGGTCTCCTGCTTGAGCAAGGGGCTGGACTACAAGACCTCCAAGGTCCCTTCCAACTCTATTCCGATTCTGGATCCAAGTCTCTGCTCTCAAATGCTTAGTTTTCTGCTATTGTGATGAGTTAGTGACATCTAGTGGAAAATTCAGGCTATACCTGTGGAGCAAAAGAAAGTAGGGAATGAGAGGCAAATTATTGCTGGGTGCCAGGGCCCCAACAAAGCTCATCACAACATTAACACTGAGTTATGGTTGAACCACAAAGTGACAAATCGAACCGTTTCCTGGACACTCCAGACTTCCATCATTTAATTTCAAGTCAGAATATTTTCTGTTCGGTCTCTTGCTATCTTCCTGAATCAGAGTGATTGTGAGAAATCAAAATGGGGGCCTCATCAAAATGAAGGTCATGTCTCGACCAAGTAAGCTGGATGGGGGGGGGGGAACACTGATGTGAGTCCTATCCCAAAGGTGGAGGAGATGTTGGAGACCATGTTGAGAAGGTGAGACAGTGAAGGATGCCTATACAGATAGTCTTGGATGTACAACAGTACATGTAGTTAGTGACTGTTCAAAATTATGATGCTTTTTCACACTTAGGACTGTTGCAACATCACCATGGTCATGTGATTAAAGTTCAGATGCTTGGCAATGGATTCATATTTATGACGCTTGCAGTGTCCAGAGTCCTGGAGTTGAGGATGCTCTATCACTAGAGCAGAGGTCACCAACCATTCTCGTTTGGCGGACTGGAGGAAAAGGGAGGGGGAAGCATTTTATACATGTGCAAGCATGGCGTGCACACGGGGCCGCGAGCACACATGTGCCACAAACGGGGCAAGGTTAGCACCTGCGTAATACTAATCCTGCCCCGTTCTTGCGTGGTGCAGCGCCTCATTTCTGCGTGGCGGCGGCCCATTTTTGTGTCCTGCAATGTGGTGGCGGCCCGTTTTTGTGTCCCACGGAACAGAGGTCGCCTATTTTTGTGTCCCGTGGCATGGCAGCGGCCTATTTTCGTGCCCTGAGGTGTGGTGGCGCCTCTTTTTATGCCCTGCGGCGCAGTGGCATCCCATTTTCATGCCCTGAGTCACAGCTGTGGCCCGTTTTTGCACCCCGCGGTACAGTGTCCTGTTTTCGCGCCCACAGCTGTGGCACTAGTGCAAGTGAGGGGGAGTGCATGCACACGTGTGCACATACTGGCCAGCCTGTCCCAAGGCCCAGTGGCCAGCAGACCACGGCCCACTACTGGGCCACGGCCCACAGGTTGGGGACCCCTGCACTAGAGGTTTTCAAGAAGAGACTGGACAAACATTTGTCCAGATGATATAAGGTCTTCTGCCATGGGCATAGGGATGGATTAGAATAGGGCTTTTCAACCTTTTCACCCATTGTACCACTTTTAGGATATGGCAACATCTGAGTACCACCAGTCGCCTAGCAAAGTGTCAAAAACCTGATGCCCCCCCCCCAAAAAGGAAAAAAGTGATAAAGTACAGATAGTCCTCGACTTACAACAGTTCGCTTAGTGACTGTTCAAAGTTACAATGGCACTGAAAAAAGTGCCCACCAATCCACAGCCGAGCAAGACACCTGCCTGCCCACCCGGCGGCGCTCTTCCTCCTGTCTGAGGTTTTCATTGTTGTGAGCGTTTCTGTTGAGGATTGGCAGCGGGGGTGGGGTGGGGGGTGTTTGGTTTTTATTCCCCCCGTCTGCTGGGTGGGCTGCAGCAGGTTTTGGTCACTTCACATGACCCTGGGACACTATGACCGTCATAAATATGAATCAGTTGCCAAGCATCTGAATGTAAATCACAAGACCCTGGAGATGCTGCAATATTCCATCTGATTGGTGCTTCTTCAGGGCTCAGCAGAAGCACCAGGATGAGTGCCGAACTCCAGCTGGAGCCTGGCGCTGATCCTGGCGCTTCCGCTGAGCCCTGACAGCCCTGTAGCTCCAGCCATTTCTCGCTCAGGCTTGTGCGGTGCTGCCACCGGTTCAGCTCATTCCCCTCCCCCGCTACCACTTTTCTAGGATGGTCGCGTACCACCTGCCAGGTGCCAATGTACCACAGGTGCTACCCGTACCACTGGTTGAAAAGCCCTGGATTAGAAGATCTCCACGGTCCCTTCCAGTCCTATGATTCTATGAGAATAGAATCTGGAAGCACCTGAAACAGCCATCTTGCTAAACTAACACCAGCTCTAGTCTAAGCTGGGCTCTTTTCTTGGTAGTGCAAAGATAACACTCAAGTTCAAGGCAGCTCATCAAGGGCATAACGTAGACATGACCTCTCAGGATGACCCTAGAAGTAGAGGCATAATCATAAAGTTTTCTTTGCTCAGCAGGAGCATATGGTTTTTGTTATTTTTACAAGAGATTTGCAAGAGATTAATGCACTGCTCCCTCCTTCCCTCCCCAGTGGTTTACTTAGTCCACTCCCCCCCCAAAAGAAACACAAAGCTTATCTTGCTCCTCCTAAAGTCATATATATATATACATTTCACACAACCATTTTTGGCTTCCAGTGAGGAAAATAAATGTGATTGAACTCCATCCATCTCTTTCCTTTAGAAACCAGAAATCCAGCTCTCATTGCCAGATGCGTTTCTATTCCTATCTTAACAGAATAGCAGAGTTGGAAGGGACCTTGGAGGTCTTCTAGTCCAACCCGCTGCTCAAGCAGGAAACCCTATACCATGTCAGACAAAAAGTTGTCCAATCTCTTCTTAAAAATCTCCAGTGATGGAGCACCCACAACTTCTGGAGGCAAAATGTTCCACTGGTTTATTGTTCTCACTGTCACAAAATTTCTCCTTAGTTCTAGGGTTGCTTCTCTCCTTGATTAGTTTCCATCCGTTGCTTCTTGTCCTGCCTTCAGGTGCTTTGGAGATTAGCTTCACCCCCTCTTCTTTGGGGCAGCCCCTGAGATATTGGAACAGTGCTATCATGTCAACCCTATTTCTTTCTTTCTTTCTTTCTTTCTTTCTTTCTTTCTTTCTTTCTTTCTTTCTTTCTTTCTTTCTTCTTTCTTTCTCCTCCCCTTCCCTTCTCCCCTCATCTCTTTCTCTCTCTCCCCCC
>NW_015391428.1:10355-11464 GCF_001527695.2 Protobothrops mucrosquamatus
TCTTCTTCTTCTTCTTCTTCTTCTTCTTCTTCTTCTTCTTCTTCTTCTTCTTCTTCTTCTTCTCCTCCTCCTCCTCCTCCTCCTCCTCCTCCTCCTTTTCATTAAAGAATCTTTTGCTTAAGTTTGCAATAGTTTGCAGGGAGGGAGTCCAAAAAGTCAAAATGGTGGTCACAACAAGCTATCAACATCCATGAAAAAGGGACGTTGGTTACATAATGGCCACCATCTTGACTTTTTTTGACCCCCCTCCCTACGGAGCACCCCTGAAGTTTGAGAATAGCATGCTTAATCCAGGAATGCCTCAGTAAAGCTGTAAGGAGTAAGGAAGAGGACCTTGATGTAGTGGCGGGATTCAGCCAGTTTGCACCACTTCGGCAGAACCGGTAGCTAATTTTTTTGTTGCCCAGGCCCAGAACGGACTTCCAGAAGTGGCATCCACACAGAGAACCGGTTGTTCACCTATTTGAATCCCACCACTGCCTTGATGGATATATTGTTGCTTAGGCAAAGGGCAGTAAAATATTTCTTAAGACCAGAACATCAAGACAATATTTAGAAGTGGATCAGGCAGACACCTCCCTAATTCACTGAACTATAAGAAGGAGAAAGAGGTACAGCATGATCAGATTTACAGAATTCTGATATTAAGCTGAAACAGAATTGTGTTATCATTTAAAGTAGATTTAACCATCCTATGGAGTTGATTTCATGGTCTGGTCTACCTAGTGCAGGCATATCAAACTTGCGATGTCACATGATGTTGCGTGACGTATTGCGACTTTTTCCCCGTTGCCGGCAATGGGGTGGGCACGGTTTCAGTATGATGCATCTGGCCCGCGGGCCAGCAGTTTGACATGCCTGACCTAGTGGGACTCACAGGGGGCAGCTCCTAGCTGACCATGAGTGATCCCAGGCTTGGACTCCGACTGGTTGGCCCAGGGGGAGGAGACGGGAGCAGGTCTTGAGACGGTTGTATGGGAGGAGTTTGACTCTGTTGCTCCTGAAGATGTGGACAGGGTCCTGGGGAGGCTGAATGCAACCACATGTTTATTAGATCCGTGTCCCTCCTGGCTGGTACTGGCAGCTCGGGAGGGGACACGAGCCTGGTT
>NW_015391428.1:12353-27353 GCF_001527695.2 Protobothrops mucrosquamatus
ACAAATGGACATTTAAGAGTCCTCCATAGTTAGAAGTCTTTGGAGATTCTCAATCATCCAGGTCATGGTTGTCCCAAAGATGCTTTTTTCAAAAGGGAACTGGACTTCTAAGATGATCAAAGGCCTGGAGGTTAAAACATACAAAGAATGGCTGTGGGATTTGGGTTTGGCTAGTCTAAAGAAAAGAAGAAATAGGGGAAACATGATAGCAGTGTTCCAGTATTTGGGGGGCTGCCACAAGGAAGAGGGGGGCAGGTTGTTCACCAGAGCACGAGAGGGAAGGACAAGAAACAATGGTTGGAAACTGATCAAAGAGAGAAGCAACCTGGAATTAAGGAGAAACTTCCTAACAGGGAGGACAATCAACCAGTGGAACAGCTTACCCCCAGAAATCATGGGCACTCCATTACTGGAGATTTTTAAGAAGAGATTGGATATTCACCTACCTGAGATGGTATAGGTTCTCCTGCTTGAGCAGGGGGCTGGACTAGAAGACCAAGTTCCCTTCCAGCTCTATTCTATTCTATTCTATTCTATTCTATTCTATTCTATTCTATTCTATTCTATTCTATTCTATTCTATTCTATTCTTTGTTTTTTCTTGAAGACGTTTCGTTTCTCATCCAAGAAGCTTCTTCAATTCTGACCGAAAGATGGGGAATAGAAGGATTTATATTCTTTGCAAAATATATAATATAAATCCTTCCATTCCTCACCACTGAAGAAACTTCTTGGATGAGAAGCGAAATGTCCTCACGAAAAAACAAAGAAGTCCAGTTGCCTTTTGAAAAGCATCTTTGGGTTCCATGATTAGAATGCTCTAAAATCTGGATAAAATTGTTCTATCCAACATTTTCCCAATATGGAACCTGTGAATATGGTAAAAAAAAACACCACTTTCATCACAAGAGCAATAATGAAAAGTAATCTAATACTTTGTTACCATAGTACCAGTGAGAGGCTCACAAGAAGGACCAAAAATATTGCGGTGGTGTCAAGCTTGAAGCTCATTTTGCTGTTGCAACAATTATTGCTTCTTAGCTTGCCAAAGAACTTGGGAGAAGGATGGGGAAACGGAATGCCGGCTACAAAGATAAAGAAGGCAGACTGTGAGAATCAAGGACGATTCGCCAGGTGTCTGACCCGACTCAGAGACATTTTCTCAAAACAACATAATTGCGCCTAATTGGGCAAGGTAACCTGTTCATGAATGGGAGGGGGAATTCTATACTTTTACTATAGGGGTTTGGGCTGGGGTTTGCCAGAGCTGGTTTTGCTTTCATATGTGCCGTAATGATGTACCCAATAAAGTTTTACATTAAGAGATCGGAATGTCTCAAAGGTGTTTGCTTGGCAGGGGTCATTAGTTGGAATGGTGACAAGTAGTTTATAGGATTTTACATCTGGAAAGCACCCTGTTAAAGATGTACAGTCAATGAAGAAAATTAAAAGGGCTTTGTCTGGTGCCCTGAACAGATGAAGTTTGAATCAGAAATCTTCCTGAGAGGGGACACTCTCTATGGTCATTGTCCCTTCTAGTTGTGACTCAGAATGTTTAGGCACCCAGAAGGAAATCTGGGCAGATATGAGAACTTTGATGATGGATAGTAAACCTGAACCAATGAAGTTTTGCTAATTTAACTGAGCCTTAAAAATTAAGCCAACACTGATAATATTGGAGATGATGGGTATTGAAATATAAGCCATCTGAAGAAGGAGAGCTGTGTTTATTTACGGTAACAAAAATTTCATCTCATGAAATCAGTTGTAGCTCATGAAAGCTTATGCCTTTTAATACTAATTGTTGGTTGGAAAGGAGCTAACGGACTAAGAGTTTGAGAAAGATTTTCTTAAGACATTGCTTGGTTCTAGGGATCATCTTCCAGTGCGGGTCCTTTCAGATATTTTGATATTCAGGCTTGATTATTTCTGGCTGTTGGGCTTCCTGGTTTGAATGGATGTGTCATGCCTCCATCCGAGCCTGACTCTGAGGACGACATGGAGTTCCCTGTTGAGGCCCAGGAGGGGGTGTCTGTGGCTTCGGAGGACTGTGGGGAGGAACAGGCTGAAGCAGGCCAGGGCCCTTCAAGTTTGGAACAGGGAAGGCAGAGCTCAGGCAAGGAGCAAGGCCCCTCCCCACCAGATCCCAGAGCAAGGAGAGCAGAGAGGAGGAGGGAACAACGGAGGCAGGCTCACTTGCTCAGGAGGAGACCGTCACACCCCACTCCACGAGGCACACCTGGGGAGTACGTATTTAAGGAGACGCTTTGGGGTGGGGCATTTGCCGGGAGCAAACGTGAACTCTTGTGATGTGAGCTCTTGTACCTGGACTCTTTGTATTTTGGATCAAGTTTGTTTCCTGCTGAGTTCTCCTTGCTGTCCTCAGTTTTGCAGTTTGCAGGTTACAGGCGTTGAAAAGATCATACTTTGTTATCTGTTTTACTTTAAAGAACTGTTTAACTCCGTTGACTGTTTTATTGAACTTGTGCCAGCATATGTGGGGGCTGTTGGGTGAATGTTGGCAGTGCTTACAAAGACAATTGTTCTGACCAGCTAATTGCTTTGCCTCCGTTCGGGGCCCTGGGTCATCACAGGATGGATCTTGTAGACAAGGGGTCTCCAAATTTGCCAACTTTAAGACTTGGGGATTTCAACTCCCAGAATTCCTCAGCCAGCCATACTGCCTGGGGAATTCTGAGAGTTGAAGTCTACAACACCAAAGGTTCCTTAAAATAATATGAATTTGTCTAACTTCTGTCCATCCATTAGTGATGACATGGTCTACAACAAGGGGGTCTCCTAACTTGGCGACTTTAAGACTTGTGGACTTCAACTCCCAGCAATGGCTGGCTGAGGAATTCTGGGAGTTGAAATTCACAAGTCTTAAAGTTGCCAAGTTTTGGAGATCCCTGTTGTAGACCATGCCATCTGTAATGGATGGACAGAAGTTATTTTTTTTAAAAAAAAAACCCTTTGGTGTTAAATAATCCATAGAGAGAAACCCAAGCATTTCTCAGCATCTGAATACTTTATAATTCTAAACATCTGTAAAGAACTAAACACGGGAGACACTTTAACATATACATTGAAGGAAGCTTTGTAGCTCTATCACTATATCTCAGCATTCAGGTATAATAAAACGCTGCAGCATTATTGAGTTACCTTTTGTTTATAGACAAAAAGGAGCCTTAAATAAATGTTTGTTATGGCTGTGTTGCCAGAATATTTGCAGCCTCCAAACACTATGTAATGCAATTTAAAAGTTTTTCTTCCAAAAACCACTGTGCTATTGCAAAGGATTCTGGGACTCATTTTTTGGAAAGTATACGGCTTTACTGGAGCACGTTTAACCAAGGTTGGCCAGGAGTCACAGCATTCTGGTTTGTTCAGCCCATTAACACCTTCAAAGAACAAATTTTGGGTTGGTGACAAGAAATTGTTGACCCATTGCCTCATAGCTACTAATTAGACAAAAGGCAAGCTTGCTGCCTCTTCTAAAAAGCCAAATGGATTGAGTGCATAAAAGCTATCGACTAGCCAAATGTCAGCTATTTCAAAACTAATGTTAATTATTGACTGTGCAATCATGTCAGATTTAATGGGGTTGTAATTACATACAGTGTTTTCATGTTCCAATTTCCTTTTGGCAGGAACACAGACATTGTGTACAAAACTGATGAAGAAAAGTGACTCAGGACGAGAAAGAGAACGGTTCTTATTGATCAGTAGAAGATAAACTGGTGGTCTTTTAGGACAATGCCCTTCACCACTTTGTTTATATTCCCACAGCATGCTTAGCCTTACATTATTATCCTGCTTTATTCATGTTGTCGCATTGTCTGAATACAGGCTGGGCTAGCATCTGCCAAAATAGCCGCTGTAGAAAGAAAAATCTTCATCAGGGTCCAGTCCAAGCCGGGAATAATAAAAATGGAGACTGCTTTAGAAAGAAGGTTGCAGTTTATTTAAGAGGAGAGCCAGACAGAAAGATGGCTCTGGGAAAAAGTGACCACATGGAGCAGAGTGGTGGGCTTTTATACCTTCTGGGGCTCTTGAGGTTGTTTCGTGTTCCTGTTTGAGGCTTTGTATTTCCTGTGTCATGTACTTTGACCTGAGTCTGAATGTGCCCTTTTGGTATTGGTGGGTTAATCCTATTATGTCTCCTGTCTTTAGAATTTGGGTGGCGGTATGTAGATTTTAGGTGTCTTTGTCTTTCTAATTTCTAGCTTCCTGGCTCCAACCTTCCTGAATGGATTATTGAATTTGCATTTCTAAAAGCTGGCCTCAGCCTAGGGGCTGGAACTGATTTCTGGGGGCTGGTTTCTGTCTTTTTTAAAAAGATCTTCTCCATTGTTCCTTTGGGGAAATATATTCTGCCTTTTTAATATTTCCTAAAATATTTCTTTCTCTGGATTCTTCCCACACCACCATCCCTGGTGAATTAAATTGAGAACAGAATATATAGAGCCAGTTTGGTATAGTGCAGAGGTAGGCAACTTTGGCTCTTTTATGACTCGTGGACTTCAACTCCCAGAATTCCTGAGCCAGCCATGCTGGCTCAGGAATTCTGGAAGTTGAAGTTCACGAGTCATAAAAGAGCCAAGGTTGCCTACCCCTGGTCTAGTGGTTAAGGCATCAGCTTAGAAAGCAGGAGACCGGGGGTTCTAGTCCTGCCTTAACCATGAATGAATGAATGAATGACGAATTGATGCTTTCAAATTGTGGTATTGGAGAAGACTCTTGAAAGTCCCTTGAACTGCAAGGAGATCCAATCAGTTAGTCCTAAAGGAAGGACAGATACTGAAGCTGAAGCTCAAATACTTTGGCCACCAAATTGGAAGAGAGGACCCTTCCTTGTAAAAGTCCCTGATGTTGGGAAAGACGGATGGGGAAAGGAGAAGGGGACGGCAGAGGATGAGATGGGTAGATAGTATCATTTACTCAATGAACATGAATTTGGGCAAACTCCAGGAGACAGTGGAGGACAGGAGGACCTGGCATGCTATGGTCCATGGGGTTGCAAAGAGTCGGACACAACTTAGCATTTGAGCAACAATATAATAATCATAACTGTTACGTTTCGAATTCGGTGAGGCATTGATGAGGTGGATGGTGCAAACAACAACTCTTTATTCAGTTAACAACAGAAGCAGCCCAAACTGCGGCTTAACCACTATTTATACAGCTCACCATTAGGTGGTAGCCAATAGAATTAAAGCAGTATTTCCCTCTTAAAGACAAGATAATTAGCATGTAGACAGTCAGTCTGGAGCTTAAACAGGTGCAGTCGGTTGACTGGTTCCAACAGTTTCTAAGCAATTAACCTCAATACATAACAATAAGTTCCATAACTTAACAACCCACCTCCACAGGGTTGTTGTTGTGGGGGAAATAGGAGGAGGAAGGTGTATTTGGATGTTCGTGGTCTTGAGTTATTTATAAAAATAAAAAAGTGGGATACAAATAAATAAATACAATGTAAAATAAATAAATATGGGCAATAGCCAGGGATCACCTAAGATATTTTGCCATCTAGAACTAAGGGCAAGTTTTTAACTAACTGCAACTTCTCACTGTAGCCAGACAAAAAACAGACAAAAAAAAAAAACCAAGCTAGAATTAATTGGGTACGAAAGTTGGTTTGTTTGTTCCTTGGCCACCTGCAAATTCTATAACTAGAATCTTCCGCTTTGAAAATGGAAGCAACATCTCCTCATCTTCTGATTATGGACTGAAGGAGATTAAGATTCATGCAGTTACACGAAAACTATAATTTAATCTATTTTTTCCCCCCAATATGATAGCTTCAAATTTTTGGGCCTGCAACTCTTTAGATGTCAAGCAGCATGACTCAGGATTCTGAGAATTGTAGCCTCAATTTGCCTAAAGGAATCAGACTGGGGGAAAATCAATGTTAACCATGTAGCTACAAAAACCTCACTTAAACATTTTAAAAAAAAGTTTTAGAAAATATTATGCATTCATTACATTTGGTATATGAGAAAAGCAACTATACAGAGCTGAACTTTGTGCTCAGTGGAAGAAAAAAATCAACTTTATTTGGATACACTGGTTGATCTGGAGGAAAGTTCCAGTTTTAATAGAATCTTGGAAGCACACACACGTGATTGTCTTTTGAGGAGTTTGTTCAGGAGCATTACACAATAAGGCTGGATTTTAACATTTATAAGTAGATTCAGTAAAAGATACAGGTAGTCCTCAACTTACGAACACAAATGTTGCTAAGCAGTTGTTCAGTGAGCTTTGTCCCATTTTACGACCTTTCTTGCCACAGTTGTTAAGTGAATCACTTCAATTGTTAAGTTTGTAACATGGTTGTAACATGAATTTGGCTTCCCCCATTGACTTTGCTTGTCTGAATGCCTCAAAAGTTCATCACATGACTCTTGGGACATGGCGACCCTCATATAATAATAATAATAATAATAATAATAATAATAATAATAATAATAATAATAATAATAATAATAATAATAATAATAATAATAATAAAGTTGGAAGGGACCTTGGAGGTCATCGAGTCCAACCCCCTGCTCAGGCAGGAACCCTACACCATTTCAGACAAATGGCTGTCCAGTCTCTTCTTAAAAACTTCCAGTGTTGAAGCATTCACTGCTTCTGGAGGCAGGTTGTTCCACTGGTTAATTGTTCTAACTGTCAGGAAGTTTCTCCTTAGTTCTAGGTTGCTTCTCTCCTTGATCAGTTTCCACCCGTTGCTTCTCGTCCTGCCTTCAGGCCCTTGGAGAATAGCTTGACTCCCTCTTCTTTGTGGCAGCCCCTGAGATATTGGAACATGCTATCATGTCCCCCCTCGTCCTTCTCTTCATTAAACTAGACATACCCAATTCCAGCAACCGTTCCTTATATGTTGATTTTGATCACGTGACCATGGGGATGCTGCAACGGTCGTAAGTGTGAAAAATAGTCATAAGTCACCTTTTTTCAGTGGCTTTGTAACTTTGAACAATCACTAAATGAAGTGTTTTAAGTCAAGGACTACCTGTATCTGTCACTGAGATGAGATTTCAACATCAACATCTTTATCTTAGGTTTAATGTTCATCCTTATCCTTGTTATACTTTTCCTTCTCCCACCTATAGCCTGCATATAATTTTGTCCTTATCCAGGATCATTTTTAATATCCTTAATATTGCAAGACATTGTCCTCTGTTATGTGTTCTTACCAGCTTTCTGTGTTGTTCTGTAATAGTTGTTGACTTCAGAGAGACTGTCCTCTGTTATGTGTTCTTACCAGCTTCTGCGTTGTTCTGTAATAGTTGTTGACTTCAAATTGTTAAATCCACATTCATATTGCAAATCTGCTTTTTCCATCCATTTGCCAACAGCACAATTTCAGTTGCCCAAACCTTAATGAAATTGAAGATGGCTACCTTTCAAGTTTTAATTTCTGAAGTGTTGCACAATTCACTGCCTTTTGTATATCTTTCTTGGACTGTCTTCCAACACAACCATACAAACATTTCTTCCCAAATTATTACCCCAGTCTGTGAATTGAATGACTCTGCATTTTAGGGCAGAAAAGGGGGACTTAAACTTTCCATCTCTCCTGCACATTTTTTTTATTAAGGTGAGCATTGTCAAAAATAAGGAGAGTCTTTATATTTCAGGTGACATTTTCAGAATATTGTCTTAATATCTTCAGATCTGTAGCACAAAGAAATTGAAGATGCCACCTTTAAATAGTGGTGGTGTAAACCCTGCCTTCTTAAGACACACTTGGAATATTGCATCCAGTTTTAGTCTCCATGATATAAAAAAGATGTTTTGGGCACTCGGTCTCTAAAAGGTTTGCCATCACTGGTATATAGGGTTTCCTGCCTGAGCAGGGTGTTGGACTAGAAGATCTCCAAGGTCCCTTCCAACTCTGTTATTCTATTCTACATCAAAACATTCATATGTTTTTAGAAAAGTAAACATATAATTCCCAACCTGGTAATTAAGAGGAATGAAATCTGTTGATTACTTTCTGGCTAGTACATAGATTATAGATATGTGGGATGGAAACAATTTTTTTTTCAACATAACCGTTCCATCTTTTTAAATGACTTCTTAGAAAATAGGAAAATGTTCATGTATTTTTCCCCCTAGCATGTGCTTTTAAAAGATTTTTATGCAAATTGCCCAAGAATCTTAATTTTACGAACTTCTTTATACTTATTTCCAAGTTTAAAACATAGTTTATCAGTGTACACTCTTTTAAAATATAATTTGCATGAAAGATTCCAAGTGTGTTCTTTCCAGATATCCGATTAAGGGAAGATAGATAACAATCGAATTTGTTCCAAATAGGAATCCTGGTAATTTCATTTTCAGAATAGTAATTATAATAATAATAGTACCAATAGTAATAAGCACCTTAGCTGTGATTCCAATACATCTGGAGCACCACTTGAACACATCGGCATTGACAAAATTACCATCAGTCAATTGCAAAAGGCAGCTTGACTCGGAACAGCCTCCATCCTATGATGACACCTTTAACACCATCAAAGCAACATCTGCCTATCCCGGATCTTTGGGAAGAACTCAGTAGGTGGATTAAAATGCCAAATCCAGCCCAAACATCTGGCTGACTGTGCAATGATCTGTAATAATAATGAATAATACTTGGAGAAAATAATAAAAGGCCAAGACAAACAGAAGTAGAATAACTGTAGCAAAAGAGAGCAAAGATAGTATCAGTGTTGATAAGTGCTGTGGGAAGCAAATTGTTGGAAGAAAGGTATCATCGTGGTTCATCCAAGCTTGGAATAAAGATGGCAACTGTTTTGGGAAGAAGGTTGTAGTTTATTGGAGAGGAGAGCCTGACAGGAAGGTGGTTCTGGCAGCAAGAGAAGTGAAAAAAAGGGCTGAGCACATGTAGGAAGTAGGTTTTTATACCCTCTGGAGTCTTTTGTTTGGAGTTGTTCCTGTGGCATGAACTTTGACATGAGTCTGAGTGTGCCTTTCTGGTATTCTGATGGTGATGGGTCAATCTTATTATGTCCAAGGTCATATCCTGCTTCCCTGGGGCTGATGACTCTTAGAGTTTGGATGGGGTATGTAGGTTTTAGGTCTGCTTTCCTGCCTCTTTAAGATCCTTGGAGGAAATATATTTTTCTGCCCTTTTAATATTTCCTTCTCTGGGGGGCTAACTTCCCACAGTGCATTCCCATATTTTTACCAGGAACAAAAGTTCAGAGCCCAAAATGTCTCCCTCTGCATTCCAGACACCATGTGGTTAACTGAGACCAAGGGACAAGGTTCAGTCGAAGAGGGAAGGGAGGAGATTATACATCTTTGGACTTGAAAAACATCATAGGATTAAAAAGTAGTTCATCAAGAGAATGCAAGCTCATCTCAAATGAATAAAAGAGTATTGATTTCTCCCATTACGGCTCGTCTCTTGAGAACTTTAACAGACAGGCATTCACCAATTTTCTCACAAACTTTGGAAGAGATAAATCTGGAAACAATGGTGCTAATTTTTCTTCTGATTATACTTGCCCTTCGGTCTTTATTCCCTCCTGCCTCTGATAATATTAGTGGACACTTCTTTTGAAGTGCAGCTTAAAAGCAGATACCAAATTTTCGCCATTCTTCTTTCCGTTAGTTGCTTTTATACCGTATCTACCACACGTCACTCATCCAGGGATGAGAGCAGTTGGTGTAGATGGAGGCAACCATAAAGTTTGCTTAATAAAAGAAAATAATAACTTAAGATCAGGGGTCTTAAAACTTGGCCCTTTTATGACTTGTGGACTTCAACTCCCAGAATTCCTCAGCCAGGCATGCTGGCTGAGGAATTCTGGGAGTTGGTCCACAAGTCATAAAAGGGCCAAGTTTGAAGACCCCTGCTTAAGATGATGGCCACAATGGGTGCAATCAAAACTCTGCCTATTTTCATGTGAGTTGCAGATAAACAACGGGCTAATCTGTGTTTGTGACCTTCAAAGCTTTAATAATAAAGAACAGCTGTGACAAAAAAAGACAACAATCTGGGCTGCAGACAAAGAGAGAATGATAAACTTTAGGAAAAAAAATATTTTTTGAACTCTTTGGATTACAAATATCTATTTAACCGGGACTCTAAAGCTATTTTTCAGATAAGAAGGAAAACTCCAACTTTTGGCCATCATGGATCAGAGAAATATAGATAGAACACACCAAGAAAACATAAATACCTCTCAGGAGGAGATATATAGTATACTGCAATTAATTCAAATAACACTGAGTTCAAATCACAAAGAAATCCAAAATAATTTGAAAATATAAATCAATCTATCTCTACGTTAACTTTACAACAAAAAAACTTCCAGGAAACAACAACAGAGAAGGAGCAGACAAAACAAAGACGGAATTTAACAAAGCAAGAAAACATGATTTAATCCTAGTGGGAAATTTTTTTTAGAAGAAATGGAAAAAAACCCCTCATCCCTTAAGACTACAAAATAAATCTGAGGACAAAAAAACAGATTGGATAAAAGGAATGGAGAGATGTTGAAAACATCAGAGAGAAAGGAAGTGATAAGTGAAGCAAAGAAGGAGAAAGAGAAAAACATTTTCAAGAAACATGGAAAGGTAAAAGCCTCACATAAAGACACTTTATTCAATTTACTTCTTATACCTACAGCAACAGCCATGAATATATGGAAAAACTTTTTGATTCAGCAAAACACATTGATCAAGAAAGATACTGGTCAAAGGAAAAAGATCAAAGTGAAAATTAAGAAAATAGATGATGGGATCTACAGAGAGAACATTTAAAAAAGAAAATTTGTGTGAATATGGTTAAAGAAATAGAAAAGATTCTGAATACATATGTCATTCTAAGAAAGATGAATTCCTTAAATAATACTGTATTATTCCCCCCTCTTTTTATTTTATTTCTTGATATAAGTAATATAATACTGCTGAAATGGCCTAGATGAAGGAAATGTCTTAGATAATTAAATGTGTCTGAATTTAGGGAAATTATAATGCATAAAAAAGAAAAAAATGTTTTGAATAAGAGTTAAAGGATTAGATGACTAGGCATATGAAATGGAATATTTAAAGATTAAATATATTTTTAATCATGGTTAAAAAGAATAAGAAATTTTGGGAATGAATATATTTTAGCTTAGGAGGAATATATATTTTAAGTAGTATTTTACTTTTTATGTTTCTTTACTCTTGCTCTCTTTTCCTTTTCTTTACTGTTTTTACCTATTCTTTAAGAAATGTAAAAGTGTTGAGATGGTTTACATGGGAAAAATGGATTTAAATCTTTAAATGTAATTAACTGTTGAGAAAATCTTAACCAGCAAGAATACTTTGAACTTTATGGGAGAAACAAACCTAAATAAGGACTGTAACAGGATATAAGATGAGGCAACCAGAATGATTAGCTAGAAAAGAAATATTATATTGATGTGATCGTTATTTCTAGGAATACTGGGGGAAAATCATATATGTAACTGTTATTTATCAAAATAATAAGAACTGTATCATTTCAAGGTTTGCAAAGAAGATATTTTGGGAAAAAGGGGAAATCAACTAAAATGTACAGTGTGGATTATGGATTCTAGAAACCAGTTGTTAATGATTTTTCTTTACAAATGTAAACCCAGCAAATGCAGTGTTTACCAACTATTAAATGATTTATGTTTTTAAAAAATCAATAAAATATACGAAACAAAAAAAAATGGCTAAAAGGCAAATTGGTGATATTATTTCTTCATGTTTCCTAGCTCCTCCACAAATCCCTCTGTTGCAGAGCCTGGCTTTGAATAATTCCAAAGACAGGCTTTGGGGTTGTTGCAAACAGCAAGACAACCTTCACAATACTGCAGTTTCCCTGCCAGCCAGCTCCAGAAGTTGAATGCACATTCTTCTCTCCATGAACTTTAAAATATACAGCAGTGGCCAAAATTGTGGAAACCTTTTGGGAAAAGTGTATTTTTGAGGTTTGATGGCTAATAACACCACTTTTTTTTTTGGAGTAGTACCATAAAATTATATATCAATGGAAAGATAATTTAATCAAGAATGTAATGCAACATAGTGTGTTCAATTATCTGTACTGTATTCTATGAAAAGTTATAGGCAAATAACCAGAAAAAGGAAGCACAACTTGCTTAGGTTGATATTGGGTAGCTTTCCTTCATCTGATTGTAGCCAATGAGCATGAGTGTTTAGAGAGCCAATCAGGTGTCATCTTGTTTTGGCAATGAGCCAATCAGATCACGGTAGGATTCAGTTATTGATGTCATGTATTGAAGCTGAGAGGAGGACATTTGTCAGTGTGTTATGTGATGGCTATCAAGTTGGTTGGGTTTTTTTGTGTTCTTTCATTTAGTGAGCTTGTGAAATGTAATAAAATTAAAGTAATGGTGCAAAGAGTTGACTGGTCGCCCAGAAAGCGATGTAAAATAGTATTATTAAGTGAACAAGGCTGCAGTTATAAACAAATTAGAAGAAAAATGGGTGGAAACTTAACCAAAGGTGGCATCATTTCTCCTATACACTTTTCCCAAAAGGTTTCCACAATTTTGGCCACTACTGTATACTCAGAGTTTCCCTCAACATCTTCCCTGCTAGATAGAGAGAGAGAAAAACAACTTTATTCTTTCAAAAGTTAAAGGAAGAATTCCAGGGAAGTAGAGAAAGCTGTAACTTGGGGTCCTCCAGATTTAGAAACTTTCAGATTTGTAGATTTCAGCTCCCAGAATTCCTCAGACAATCATGCTGGTTGGGGAATTCTGGGAGTTGAAGTCTACAAGTCTTAATGTTGCCATGTTTGGAGACCCCTGCTGTAACTGAACTGGGAAAACCAGCGGGCTGTACCATTTCTCAAACAAGCTCTGATAAATAGTTGGAATTACTTTCAAGTAACCAGTGGAGGTCCTGAAAAGAAATACGTGACTTTTCTTCAGAATTCAGGATACCTCTAAAAAAAAAAAAAAGGTCAGAAGAGCATCACATTTTAATTTCTTTCATCTTACTGTCTTAGTTAACCCTGGTTGTTTCTTGTTCTGATTCCTCTGCCTAAGAAGGGCAATCTGCATAATTTCAGATTCTTTGGGTTTTTTTTTATTAATTTCTTGTTAACTGAAACCTATTACAGCGGGCCAGCACCAACTTGTGGTCTGTCGTGATCACTGCATGCATTTTTGAGAATTGGGTTTCATGTATCACATCTTCCAGTTTCTTTGTGTGTGTGTGAGTGTTTTAAATAGAGTTTTATTTTGTTCATTTCTTGTAAGATTGATAATATTTCCAAAAAAATGTTAAGGAAAGACTGAAATTACTAGCCAAGTGCCTCTGTGATACAATGTCAGGAGGTCGCTATAGACCAGGGGTAGGCAACCTCGGCTCTTTTATGACGCGTGGACTCAGGAATTCTGGGAGTTGAAGTCCATGAGTCATAAAAGAGCCGAGGTTGCCTACCCCTGCTTACATCATGATTTAATTTTTATCTTTCCATTTGCAAAATGGCAATGGACGTTTTATGAGCATTTTTTTTCTTTTGCAGATTGGGGTTATGAGAAGGATGCTATGTGAGATAGATGGCAGCAACTCTAACCACCAAGCAGCTACATTAAGGCAGGAAGGAGATTCAAAGGAATTCTATGAAAGGAGATTTGAGAACCTCCAGGCTCTGTGTCCAGCCATGTCACTCCAGAAGCACATGGCAACATGAATGTAGCATCCGTCTGCAACTATTCAAAAAAGCTCAACTTTTCCCAAGATAATGCAACTGACCTCTGTAAATGTTATGTGATGCAGGAACTGACATAGCTGCTTTAATGAACTATACCTCTGCTTGGGTCCAAAGACCCTTTCTGGAATTGTATCTAACTCTCTTAATGTCACATATGTAGAGGGCCAATTTTTCTACAAGGGGATGAAAGAAGGTCTACTCAGAGGAGTGTGTGTGCGCAATGAAATAACACACCGGGGAAAAAACTAAACTTTATGAACTGACTGGTTTAGCTGGTAGGGAGGAGCTAAGGGGGAAAAGAATGGTTGATCCTGTCACTGAATTGAATGTTGGAAAGGTGAGGAAAAATTATAGGTTCCCTTTCAATTTCCGTAAGATAGACTGAAAGAGTATATTACACATGCAT
The DNA here is from genome assembly GCF_001527695.2 of Protobothrops mucrosquamatus. NCBI lineage: Eukaryota > Metazoa > Chordata > Lepidosauria > Squamata > Viperidae > Protobothrops > Protobothrops mucrosquamatus. The sequence goes on from NW_015391428.1 coordinate 26,485, forward strand.
GGCTGAATTACAAAAAGATGTGAAACCTATCTCAGTTTGTGCAAGATAGATGGGAAAAGTATATTACGTATGCATGGCTGAATTACAGAAAGATGTGTGAAATCTGTCTCAGTTTTAGAGACATAGACTGAAAGAGTTTATTACATACACAGGGCTGAATTACCGAAAGATGTGAAATCTATTTGTGTTCTTTAATATTAGATTAGAATTTTTGTCTTTACATTTTCAGCTATCGCTTCAGATATGGACCATGACTTCTATTGCTTTGAAACAAAATCTATCTATCTATCTATCTGTCTGTCTGTCTGTCTGTCTGTCTGTCTGTCTCTCTGTCTCTTTGTCCGTCCATCCATCCATCTGTCTGTCTGTCTCTCTGTCTATCTATCTCTCTGTCTCTCTGTCCATCATCCATCCATCCATCCATCCATCCATCCATCCATCCATCCATCCATCCATCCATCTAACTATCTATCTATCTATCCATCCATCCATCCATCCATCCATCCATCCATCCATCCATCCATCCATCCATCTATCTGTTCATCCATCCATCCATCCATCCCTGAAGGATAGTAAGAGTTGCGGTGGTGCAGTGGTTAGAATGTAGTATTGCAGGCTAACTTTGCCCACAGCCTGGAGTTCGATCCTGACCGACTCAAGGTTGACTCAGCCTTCCATCCTTCCAAGGTCAGCAAAATGAAGACCCAGAATGTTGGGGGCAAATATGCTGACTCTGTAAACCACTTAGAGACAGCTGTAAAGCACTATGAAGTGGTATATAAGTCCAAGTGCTATTGCTTTGCTATAATTGAAACAGTATGGAAGGTTTTCTTCATCCTTGCTGAAACACTGTTGGCTAATTCAAAATC
>NW_015391428.1:30947-33447 GCF_001527695.2 Protobothrops mucrosquamatus
AAGGGAGGAAGGGAGGAAGGGAGGAAGGAAGGAAGGAAGGAAGAGGGGACGAAGGGAGGGATGAAAGACAGGGAAGGAGAAAGTGGGACAGGAGGGAGGGAGGAAGGAAGGAAGGAAGGGAGGAAGGAGGGAAGGGAGGGAGGGAAGAAGGAAGACAAAGGGAGGGATGAAAGACAGGGAAGGAGAAAGTGGGACGGGAGGAAGGAAGGAAGGAAGGAAGGATAGGATAGGAAGTGTATTGATGTTTTTGAACTTTGGTGTTGGAGAAGACTCTTGAGAATACAGGTTGTCCTCAACGTATGACCACAATTGAGCCCAAAATTCCTGTTCCTAAGTGACACAGTTGTTCAGTGTATCTTGCCCCATTTTAAAACCTTTCTTGCAACAGTTGTGAAGTGAATCACTGCAGTTGTTATGTTAGTAACACGATTGTTAAAGGAATCTAGCTTCCCCATTGACTTTGCTGATCAAGAGGTCATAAAAGTGGATCACGTGACCTCTGGGACACTGCAACCCATCATAAATATGAGTCAGTTGACAAGCGTCTGAATTTAGATCACGTGACCCTGGGGATGCTGCAACGGTCGTAAGTGTGAAAAGCGGTCATAAGTCACTTTTTTTTAGTGCCGTTGTGAACTTCGAAAAGGTCACTAAACGAAATGTGGTAAGTTGAGACCTACCTGGAACACGGACAGCCAAGAAAGAAAGAAAGATAACCTTTATTGTCATTTTTTTTTACTGTGGGCACAATGGCACACATCGAAAAATGAAATTTAGTTGCCCGTTCTCAAACTGAAACACATACCTGACACACACAGAAACATACTAAATACAACATATGTATAGACCCACATCCCTATATATATATAACAAATAAATATTAAATACTGTCCATCTTGAACTAACCGATGAATCATTGATTCATTAATCAACCCAGAGTTCTCACTCTGAGACTTAAATGCCTTGGCCGAAATTATCTTCTCTTCCGACACATTATGCAGAGACTTAGCTTTCTGGAGGAGACACAAACCGTGTGACAAACTTAACAACTGCAGTGATTCACTTAACAACCTTATTTACAAAGGTTGTAAAATGGGAAAAAACTCAATAATCGTCTCGCTTAGCAATTTTGGGCTCAGTTATGGTTGTGAAGTCAAGACAACCTGTATCTTTATGATAACACGGACAAAGAATTCTGGACATAACATAAAACTAGAAAACTGGCAAAGCCTTTGGGAAAGAAATTCTAAAATAACAAAAGCAGGAGTGTACAAAGAAAACTTATATAAAATGTTTTATAGATGGCATTTAACGCCGGTCAGGTTAGCAAAAATGTTTAAAAATATATCAAGCAATTGTTGGAAATGTAGACCAAAACCAGGCACTTGTTACCATCTTTGGTGGACATGCTCTAAAGCCAAAAGATTCTGGTTAAGAATACACACGTGGTTAGAGAAAATGACTAAAAATAATTTAAGATTTTAAGCCAGAACTATTTTTGTTAGGCATAATTGTAGGAAATTAGGAGAAAGAGTGCATATATCTAATTTTACATGCATTAGCTGCGGCAAGAATTGTATTCGCTCAACATTGGAAAAAATGAAGATTTACCAACGGAGGAAGAGTTAATTAAACATTTTTTTTAGAGTGTGCAGAAATGGATAGATTGACATTGAAAATGAAAGAGAAAAAAGATTCAGTTTATTATAGAACATGGGATACCTTTTATCAATGGCTAGAAAAACGAGGTAGAGAGAAAGGAATTTAACATGTATTAATCAGTCAGTAAAATGTTGGAACCCAGACAATATGTTGCTGATAAAATATTAAGGACTTGTGACTATAAAAAATTAATATATATATTAATCTATATTAATCTATATTGATGATGTTACCTAATGAAACGTCGGCAAGAAAACCAAGATAAGCGCGCCAAGCACATGCCTCAAAAATCAATCTTTAATCTGATGCGCTCTAAAAAGCATCATATTTTGAGCCGACTCTCCCAGGTTTGAAAGCAATGTATGTCTCACAGTTTTCAAATCAATTCTGATCTTAGCTTTGAGAGAAAACGGGTGACAGATTCCTGTTCAGAGCTACCAAAATGTCGCGTCTACAGGGAGTACATGAAAGGGTCCACAGAGCCGGCGATTTTTCCTTAATTAGCATATACGTATTGTTTTGTTTTTAATGGGCAGGAAAAAAAGGGAGAAACCGGCAAATGGAGTGGGTCATCTCCTGCATCCCCCCCACCCGCCCTCCAGGCTACTAGAGTCCCCCCCCTTCCCCCAATGCCTTTGGACTCCATTCTTCCAAAATTCAGCAAAACTGCATAAAGCCATCGCTTCCCACCCCCAGCCCATCCTTTCCCCTGCTATAGTTCAATTGACAGGAATGGCATTCGCCTTAAAGGAGCCTTGCTTTTAAGCCTGCTGTCTTTATTCTTCAAGTTTTTACTGGATTTGTGTTTTTCCAAGGCCGGGAGTTGCTTGCCAGTGAG
>NW_015391428.1:34738-37822 GCF_001527695.2 Protobothrops mucrosquamatus
TTCCCCCGGACCCCTTCTTCTGCTGATCGTGCTGATGGAGCCGGGACGGAAAAGCGCTCCAGCCTGGCTGGGGTTGCTTCTGCTTGCAATAGCCCCGGCTGCGCTGCGCGGTAAGTAGCGATGGGGACGGCTGGGAGTCGATATAATAATAATAATAATAATAATAATAATAATAATAATAATAATAATAATAATAATAATAATAATAATAATAATAATAATAATAATAATAGTAGTAGTAGTAGTAGTAGTAGTAGTAATAGTAATAATAATAATAATAATAATAATAATAATAATAATAATAATAATACCATCAAACATCCACATCTGCCTAGGTAAGGACTCGATAGGTAGACAAAATGCCAAATCTAGTCTGAACATCTGGCTGACTGCGATGATCCATAATAATAATAATAATAATAATAATAATAATAATAATAATAATAATAATAATAATAATAATAATAATAATAATAAAGTTGGAAGGGACCTTGGAGGTCATCTAGTCCAACCCCTGCTCAGGCAGGAAACCCTACACCATTTTGGATAAATGGCTGTCCAGTCTCTTCTTAAAAACTTCCAGTGTTGGAGCATTCACCGCTTCTGGAGGCAGGTTGTTCCATTGGTTAATTGTTCTCACTGTCAGGAAATTCCTTCTTAGTTCTAGGTTGCTTCTCTCCTTGATTAGTTTCCATCCGTTGCTTCTTGTCCTGCCTTCAGGCGCCTTGGAAAATAGCTTGACTCCCTCTTCTTTGTGGCAGCCCCTGAGATATTGGAATAGCAGCCCCTGAGATATTGGAAGGGACCTTGGAGGTCTTCTAGTCCAACCCCCCCCCCCCTTGACCGTGGCAGGAGATCTTCTACCATTTCGGACTTTCTTTGGGCTGGATGGGATGGATTCACATGAATAGAATAGAATAGAATAGAATAGAATAGAATCATTGGAAGAGACCTTGGAGGTCTTCTAGTCCAACCTCCTGCTCAGTCAGGAAGCTCTATACCATTTCAGACAATTGGTTGTCCAATCTCTGCTTTAAAAACCTGCATATTGGATCACCCACAACTTCTAGAGGCAAGTCGTTCCACTGATTAATTGCTCTCACTGTCAGGAAGTTTCTCCTTAGTTCTAGGTTGCTTCTCTCCTTAATTAGTTTCTTGTCCTGCCTTCAGGCGCCTTGGAAAATAGCTTGACTCCCTCTTCTTTGTGGCAACCCCTGAGATATTGGAACACTGCTATCATGTCACCCCTCATTCTTCTTTTCATTAAACCAGATTTACCCAATTCCTGCAACCGTTCTTTTTACATTTTAGCCTCCAGTCCCCTGATCATCTTTGCTGCTCTTCTCTGTACTCTTTCTAGAGTCTCAACATCTTTTTTACATTGTGGTGACCAAAACTGGCTGCAGTGTTCCAAGTGTGGCCTTACCAAGGCATTGTAAAGTGGTATTAACACTTCATGTGATCGTGATTCCATCCTTCTGTTAATGCAGCCTAGAACTGTGTTGGCTTTTTTCTATAGTTTTATAGTTGAATAGAATAGAATAGAATAGAATTCTATAGTTTTATAGTTGAATAGAATAGAATAGAATAGAATTCTATAGTTTTATAGTTCAATAGAACAGAATAGAATAGACTAGAACAGAACAGAACATAATTCTATAGTTTTATAGTTGAATAAAATAGAATAGAATTCTATAGTTTTATAGTTGAATAGAATAGAATAGAATTCTATAGTTTTATAGCTGAATAGAATTCTATAGTTTTATAGTTGAATAGAATAGAATTCTATAGTTTTATAGTTGAATAGAATAGAATAGAATAGAATTCTATAGTTTTATAGTTGAATAGAATAGAATAGAATAGAATAGAATTCTATAGTTTTATAGTTCAATAGAACAGAATAGAATGGAATAGAATAGAACAGAACCGAATTCTATAGTTTTATAGTTCAATAGAATAGAATAGAATAGAATAGAATTCTATAGTTTTATAGTTCAATAGAACAGAATAGAATAGAATAGAACAGAACCGAATTCTATAGTTTTATAGTTCAATAGAATAGAATAGAATAGAAGTCTATAGTTTTATAGTTCAATAGAATAGAATAGTATAGAAGAGAAGAGAAGAGAAGAGAAGAGAAGAGAAGAGAAGAGAAAAGACGAAGAACGTGTCTCCGATGCATAAACACTAAGTATACATACAATCGGCAGAGTAACATAATCATAAGATACCAATAGGAGACCGTAGTAGGAAAGAAGAGAAGGATAATAGTAATACAGCCGTACTATGTGGCTTAAGTATTCTTAGACATAAGACAGTGTTGTGGGAATTAGGTGTTTAGCAGAGTAAAGGCACAAGGGAAAAAACTGTCTCTGTGTCAGAATGCAGTTCCCTGTGCAGGTGTCCCGAGGAGAGGAGTTGAGACTATTTATGTCAGGATGTCCAGGATCATCTTTTGGATGTATAGATACGGGTGGAGGCAATAACTATCTTCCATAGCTCATTTATTCAGGGCACCAGTTGATTATGAATAATTAAATATCTTTATCAATACGTTATTTCTGTACACTAACTAACCTTCTGATAGTATTCATGATGGTTAGTAGGACTTCTCTCTTTTTTTTCTCTTCCCCCATTCAATGTTTATCTCCTTTTCTTCTTTTTCCTCCGTCGACTGTTAGCGGCCTCTCTGTTCTTTCACCGTTTCTGCTGCTTAAAATAAGATATTTATTTTAAGCATAAATAAAATGTTGCTTAGCTTTTCAGACCTTCTTAACACAGTCATTTAACCTTTCACATGGCTGTTGCTAGCATAATAAACAGCTCCAGTACTTTCTCCTTCTTAACTGGGAGCCATCACGTTTGAAGAAGAAAAAGCAATAACACTAAATTGTTTTCTGGGTACTCAGAATAGTAAATCGTTAATTTCATTTTTACACTTTTCACAAGTGGCCATAGAGCTTTCTTTTGAAAAAGGGACAGAGAGAATACCAGCACTGGAGAATTTCTGTATCCACAGTTGTCTGTGTTTCTATGGAAGTTTTTTTTTTTAAATTGAAGAAATCATACGCTTGTGGTCCGTAT
>NW_015391429.1:0-2316 GCF_001527695.2 Protobothrops mucrosquamatus
CTGACCAATGGGAGGGCGTGGATTCTTCCTCGTCATGTTGAGAAAAGGCGTTCAGGTAAGCCAACGCTTGTTCTCCAACATGACTGCGGAAGAATCCACCTATGGGACGTACCAAAGCTCCCGGAGTCCCTATGGGCGGGAGTCAGGAATGGCCGGGTCCCCAGACGGTGTGACCACTTGTTGCAAAATACGCCTACCGAAGGCAGCTTCGGCCGATGCAAATTTGTCCAAGCGGTAATGCCTAATGAAAGGCGAAGGTGACGACCATGTCGCCGCCCTACAAATGTCTTCAATAGAAGCCTGAGTTGCCCAAGCCGCAGAAGTAGCTGCACTGCGGTTAGAATGAGCTGTCACGCGAGAAGGAACAGGCAGGGCCAGAGAGACATAAGCGTTGGCGATGCAAGCTCTTATCCATCTGCCTATTGTGGAAGCTGAAGCCTTCTGGCCAATAGACGAAGGTTGAAAAGAAACGAACAGAGCTTCCGATTTACGGAAAGGAGCCGTACGCTTAATATAGCATCGCAAAGCCCTCCGAACATTGAGCGTGTGCCACTGCCGTTCCAAGTCATGTGACGGGTGAGGGCAAAAATCTGGAAGTATGACTTCTTGAGCCCTATGAAATACAGTGTTAACTTTTGGGATAAATGAAGGGTCAAGGCGAAGAACCACCCTATCCTCATGAAACGTGCACAGGTCCTTCCTGACCGACAAGGCCGCTAGCTCTGAAATGCGCCTGGCCGAAGTAATTGCGATCAGGAAGGAGACCTTGAGAGACAAGTGTCGAAGAGAGCACGTTTTGAGAGGTTCAAATGGGGATGAAGTCAAAGCCTGAAGGACCCGGGGCAAACTCCAGGAAGGGTATCTGTGAACAACGGGAGGTCTACTATTAGTTACTCCTTTAAGGAAAGACTGCACATTAGGGTGCCTGGACAATGATTCTGATGAATCCCATGAGAGCACTGAGGAAAGCGCTGCTAACTGTCTACGGACAGTGTTGGGCGCTAACCCTTTGTTGACGCCCTCCATCAAATACTCCAGCACCCTGGGAATGGTGATTTGGGACAGACTCACGTGATTCCTGTCGCACCAGCGACAAAAGTCCTTCCATGTATGATCGTAAAGACGGTTAGTCAATGGTCTTCTGGCCGCTTGGATCATATCTATCACCTCTGCCGAATACGACTCCCTGGTTAGGGCGCGGCGTTCAAATGCCAAACGGTCAATTGAAGCCATTGGGGGTCTGGATGTTGAAGATCCCCCTGTATCAAGCGTATCCGACCGTCGGGAATCCTCCACGGGGTGGATACTGAAAGGCTCACCAAGTCCGCAAACCAAGGCCTTCTGGGCCAGTGGGGAGCTACGCATATCACTTCCGCCCGCTCCTGCAGGATTTTCCTGATAACTGCTGGAAGGAGAGGCAGAGGGGGAAAAGCGTACAATAGGCCTTGCGGCCACCGGCTGCGCAGAGCATCCACTCCCTCTGTCCCCCGGGAGGGGAAGTGGGAGAAGAATCTGGGCAGCTGGGTGTTCCTGGGAGTGGCAAACAGGTCCACTATCAGACGACCGAATCTGTCCGATATCGCTCGGAAGACATCTGGATGTAACATCCATTCCGAGTGATTCACTAGTTCCCTGCTGAGGAAGTCTGCCTGCCTGTTTGCCTCCCCTGAGATATGCTCGGCCCTGATGGAAAGCAGGTGTTTGTCTGCCCAGGAGTTCAGAGCTCGAGCCTCTGTCATGAGGGACTTGGATCGAGTGCCCCCCTGATGGTTCACGTGTGCTTTGGCGGCCACGTTGTCCATTAGGACTAACATATGTTTCCCCCTGAGTGATGTGTGAAAGTGCCTGAGCGCCAGGTGAATTGCTCTGAGCTCCAACCAATTTATGCTGTGCCTAAGGTTTGTCTGTGACCACTGACCTTGAGCCATCTGGGATTGAAGATGTGCTCCCCAACCGAAGAGGCTTGCATCCGTGGTCACCTTGACCCGACTGGGTTCTTTGAATAGAGTCCCCTTGAGCATGGCCGATGAGACCCACCAGCCGAGAGAGAGACGCACCTGATGAGGTACCTGCACCAATTGGTTGGATGTGCTTGTGTGTTGTCTTTGATACGGGAGTAAGAACCACTGAAGCTCCCGTGCATGTAACCGGGCCCACGGTATTATTGCAATACAGGATATTAGCTTCCCCAGCAGCTGGGAAAGCGTGGCCAGTGACACGGTCCTGCTTCTGCGTACTTTTAGTGCCAGGTCCCTGATGCTCTGGCGTCGCTCCTCCGATAGGTACACATAAGTTTCCGTGTCTATCACTGCGCCC
>NW_015391429.1:5043-7379 GCF_001527695.2 Protobothrops mucrosquamatus
GTTCTGCAAGGGACGTCAGGAGGCCCTCCTGAAGAGGGGCTGACTTCACGTGGACAGGCGTGAGTCAGTCCACTGGCTAACCTGATCTCACGCCTGGCTCACCAAATTGGTGACGGGATCACACGTGTCCCACAATAGTGGCGATGGTCAGGAACTTGAAGCAACCACTAGATGCAGAAGGGCAGAAATAGGCAATGTGGCGAGCAGGGCCTGATGACTGTTGTATGAACAGTGAAGCACACCCTGTAGAATGTATCTCTTGAATAAGAATAATGCTTTCTGAAACTCACAAACTCAATGAGAAAGAGTACAAGTAAATAACTGTGAAGCAGTATGCAATTGGTAAAATATGCACAATATTTTGACTAATTTGTGTTAGTATGCAAGTACTCAAAATGGCGACCTAGGCCTAGGAGACAAGAGTGTTTTTTATTTTTATTTATTTATTTATTTATTTATTTATTTGTTTGTTTGTTTGTTTGTTTGTTTGTTTGTTTGTTTATTTATTTATTATTATTATTATTATTATTATTATTTTATTATTATTATTGTTATTTATTTATTTTTTATTTATTTTATTTTATATGATTCAAAATGGCGGACGCCTAAAATTTAGGTAGAATGCGAGGGAGGAGAGAGGCAAGGAGGAAGAGAAAAGGCAAATTTGGGGGCTGGATATGAAGGGAACCCCCCCCCCCAAGGGGAAAGGAAGGCAAGAACAAGGAGCTGGTTCGATTGTGGAGTGTTTGAAAAAAGTGTGCCTAATGGCCGTTAGGCACACAAACCACTCGCCCCCGATGTTACAGAGCTTCCTCCTACTCAAAACTACTTGATTCTAGCAAGAAAATATAAGGGGTGAACTTTCCCCTTCACAGTGCTCGAAGGCAGCTGCTTAGCTGAGCTTCAGAGCAAAAATTTCCTCAGCTCCGTAGGAAAAACAAAATGGCGGCCGCAAGTATTTCTGACCGGGCCTGATCAGAAACGAAGCCACGAGGCTTCAGGGTGTGGCTGCCAGCATGAAGAACGCTCGCGCGCTGTCTTTGGGGGTATAAAACAATTGAAACCCCCCCCAGGGCAAATGAAAAGGCAAAAGGTTTCTCCCCTTTTAAATAATAATAGGAATGGCTCAGCAATATAAGCTGAATTGAGGGAAGGGAAACTAGCCACCCCACCCCCACCCCAGTCCTGGAGGGGAAAAAACAATTCAAAACAACCCTGAAGGAGAGGGGAAATGAATAATTTCTGAGGGGAAACTTAAACTAATCTCCAAATTAAGAAAGAATCCACCTATGAGCCAAAAAGGAAAATCTAGCCTGACCTGCTCCAAACAGACAAGAGAGTCAAGAAATCACGTCGTCATGGGCGAAGACCAAGATGAAAACTGGGAAGTCCCAGACAAGAAGGAGGCGGGACAACTTGACAGCTTGGTCTGATTGGGCAGTAGGACTGAAATAACCCATAGGTGGATTCTTCCGCTGTCATGTTGGAGAAGAGGAGATGCTCGGCTGGTACCCCAAACTGCACTCGATGAGGTGGTTAAGAAGGGAGATGGGATGTAGGTAGGTGGAAAGGAGGAAGGAGGAGAGGTTGTGGGTCTAGGGGGAGGAAGGACAGGAAAGTGAATGAGGGTGGAGGCAAGGCGAGGTCTGCCGAGCGTTTCCGAAAATGTATTGACTAGGATTATCTTTTTTGCTTGTGTATGTAAATGCATCATATTGGTATTTGCTGTTCAATTACAAAAATTAATAAAAATTTTATTTAAAAAAAAAAAAAAGAAGAGACTGGACAGCCATTTGTCTGAAATGGTATAGGGTTTCCTGCCTGAGCAGGGGGTTGGACTAGATGACCTCCAAAGTCCCTTCCAACCTTATCATCATCATCATCATCATCATCATCATCATCATCATCATCATCATCATCATCATCATCATCATCATCATCATCATCATCATTATTATTATGTTCCCTAACGTGGCTTTCCAGAGAGAGTGCACAGTGGAACCACCTCTTGGAGCTAGAAATCCCTGAAACCCAGTACCCACGATGGGTTTACTCCAGAGGAAATCTGGGATGGGCACGGAGACTCTGCTACTCTGTGATGGCTCCATGCAGATGATCTAGACCAGAGGCCCCCAACCTTTGGGGCACCAGGGACCACTTCTGTGGAGAAAGATTTTTCCGTGGACCAAAGAGTACGTGGTTTTGTGTGCTGCCTGCATCCTGCAGATAAGGTTTTGCTTGTTTGCGCGGACCGGTTGCTGGCATGCCATGGCTCAAGTACTGGTCCACGAACCGGGGGTTGGGGGGCCCCTGCTCTAGACCAGGAGTGTCAAACT
>NW_015391429.1:9214-12765 GCF_001527695.2 Protobothrops mucrosquamatus
CTATTCTATTCTATTCTATTCTATTCTATTCTATTCTATTCTATTATATTCTATATTCTATATTCTATATTCTATATTCTATATTCTATTCTATTTCATTCCATTCTCATTATTCTATTCTATTCTATTCTATTCTATTCTATTCTATTCTATTCTATTCTATTCTATATTCTATATTCTATTCCATTCCATTCCATTCTCATTATTCTATTCTATTCTATTCTATATTCTATATTCTATATTCTATATTCTATATTCTATATTCTATATTCTATATTCTATATTCTATATTCTATATTCTATATTCTATATTCTATATTCTATATTCTATATTCTATTCCATTCCATTCCATTCCATTCTCATTATTCTATTCTATTCTATTCTATTCTATTCTATTCTATTCTATTCTATTCTATTCTATTCTATTCTATTCTATTCTATTCTGTTCTGTTCTGTTCTGTTCTGAATACCTTTATTTTATGCTCCAAATGCGATTACCCAAGTATGGCCTTCTTTTGGCCGGCAGGTGGCACCACCTGCCCAGGTATTTGTGCTCAGATTCTCAGGAAATCCTCTCCCCCCCACACGCACACAGAGTGGTCTGTCCCAGCTGGGCCTTCCCCGCATGACCAAGGCAAATGGTCTCTCATGGCTTATTTGGCTTTGCTGCTCCATTCTTAGCGTTCCTCTTTACACAAATCCTCCCGCAACACACTGAACAAACCGCCTCAAGTGCCCCCCAAGCCACAGATGAGCAAGACACCTGCCTACCCACCTGGCGGCGCTCTTTCTCCTGTCCGAGGGGGGTGTTTGGCTTTTATTCTCCCCGTCTGCTGGGTGGTTGCAGCAGGTTTTGGTCCCTTCACATGACCCTGGGACACTGTGACCGTCGTAAATATGAATCAGTTGCCAAGCATCTGAATGTAAATCACAAGACCCTGGAGAGGCTGCAACATTCCAGCTGATCGGTGCTTCTTCTGGGCTCAGCAGAAGCTCCAGGATCAGTGCTGCTTTCCAGCTGATTGGTGCTTCTTCAGGGCTCAGCAGAAGCACCAGGATCAGCGCCGAGCTCCAGCTGGAGCCTGGCACTGATCCTGGCGCTTCCACTGAGCCCTGACAGCCCTGCAGCTCCAGCTGTCTCTCACTCAGGTTTGTGCGGTGCTGCCACAGGTTCAGCTCATTCCCCTCTCCTTTTCTAGGATGGTCGCGTACCACCCGCCAGGTGCCAATGTACCATAGGTAGTACTCGTACCACTGGTTGAAAAGTCCTGTTCTAATCCAACACCCTGCTGAAGCAGGAGACCCTATAGCAGGGGTCTTCAAACTTGGCCCTTTTATGACTTGTGGACTGGCTGAGGAATTCTGGGAGTTAAATTCCACCAATCATCAAAGGGCCAAGTTTGAAGACCCCTGTCTTAAATCTAACAAACAAAATGGAGGCTGGCTGAGGAATTCTGGGAGTTGAAGTCCACCAGTCATCAAAGGGCCAAGTTTGAAGATCCTTGCCCTGTACCACTTCAGACAAGTCGCTTTCCAATCTCACCTTGAAAACCTCCAGTGATGCAGCACCCACAAGTTCTGAAGTCATTCCACCGATTAATTTTTCTCAACTGTGAGACAAAGTTGGAGGTTGGATCACTAATGATCTACCCATTATTTCTTGTAACGAGGTAATTTTGGATTTTATTTCTTTCTTCCAGAGGGCTAATTCTCTCATGCAATCAACGTGCATTTCCTCCCTCTCTCCATCCAGGGATTCAGAGCTAAACTGAAGAGCAGAAGACCCAGGAGAAACCCTTCTGGCCTCCCCCTTGATACCTCCTGGTGGATCCTGGGTGTTCTGAAAACCTGGTTTGCATATTGCTCTCCTTTCACTGCCATTCTGGGTAACGTCATCAGTGCAGGAAGATTGGTCCACGGATAGGAGAGGTTGGTACACAACAGCTTCTCCTACCTGCTTGGGGTAATTTTTTTGTTCCTTGTTCCATAGTAGTAGTAGTAGTAGTAGTAGTAGTAGTAGTAGTAGTAGTAATAAAGTTGGAAGGGACCTTGGAGGTCATCTAGTCCAACCCCCTGCTCAGGCAGGAAACCCTATATCATTTCGGACAAATGGCTGTTCAGTCTCGTCTTAAAAACCTCCAGATTACCACAAAAGGAAAAATACAAATAGTAGTAATAATAATAATAATAATAATAATAATAATAATAATAATAATAATAATAATAATAATAATAATAATAATAATAATAATAATAATAAAGTTGGAAGGAACCTTGGAGGTCATCTAGTCCAACCCCCTGCTCAGGCAGGAAACCCTATATCATTTCGGACAAATGGCTGTCCAGTCTCTTCTTAAAAACCTCCAGATTACCACAAAAGGAAAAATACAAAGAAAATTAACAGCTGTACTGGTGGGGGTGGACATTGATTAAATATTTTCAACACAGCCTCTACTAAATGATACAGACTGTTTCTAATCATTTTTGAAATGGAGCAACCCTTGGTTCAACTTGACTATAAACTTATACTGGAAAAACTTTACGAAGATACTAATGAAATACGTTTGCAAATAAAAGAATTTACTATGGAAATAAAAAACAGAAATTCTGCCTTGAATCAACAAATTGACTCCCAGACCCTATCTGAGCTTTCTAGAGACCAAAAAATAACCGAAGCGAGGCTAACTAAAGGTAAAGAAGACTTTGTTCTACTTTATATGCGTATGGATGAGATCTCTGAGGAACCAAAAAGGATTGTAAGTAATTCACTTACATCCTTAAAGCCAATAGAAATGGACAGACAAATACAACAAGCTGAGAACTATGGTAGCTTGGATAAACAACTATCATCTACAAAGTTGGATATAACTGAGTCGGCTATTCAACAGTTTCAAATGTGGAGGTTTGACTTTTCAAAACAACAAGGGACTACTTACAAAGGAGCTAGGCCTCTACAACAGAAAAGAGGACATCTCAGGTTGATTCAAAGGGTTCTACAAGGCATAAAGAGTGACTTTTTTTTTTTTTTTTGATGTTCAATATAGAATTTTATTGTTTTTATCATAAAAGAAAAAATACATCACAAGTATTACACAATGATTTATCTCATCCCCCCACCCCCCGGACTTCCCAAACCAAACCTAGGCTAACATTCAACTACAAGTAAACAAATATTAATATCTCTAACTCCAAACTCTAAACTTAAGCAATCCATCTCCTCCGTGTTAATAAAAATTATTCATTTGATTAGTTCTTCAAATACCCAAAATCTTTACCATTTCAGCAAGATAGTTTAACAGCATCCCTTACTTATACAAAAAAAAGAAAAGAAAAAAAATTTCCATCTTCCAAAAAGTTAAGAAATTAATTCTATCATTTCATAAAGCTACACCTATAAAAAATCATTTGGAACCCTTAATAAGGTTTACAACTTCAATTACTTAATTATCATTCAATTATTTTCAATTATTACAGCATTATTATATTTATAATAATCTTCCTTTTAATAAAAATTATTCCTTTAATTAATTCTTCAGATACCCAAAATCTT
>NW_015391429.1:19246-21648 GCF_001527695.2 Protobothrops mucrosquamatus
GTATTTCTTTAAAATTGCATCCCAAAGTCACAACTGAGTCCATCACCACCTCTTCTCTGTATCCTTGTAAAATTTCTTTAGATATTTCCAATCCAGTTTCCGCTTTTGCCGCCAATCCTTCCAGATATCTTCCTTAAAATCCAAATCTTCTTCTTGAGTCTTTGTCAGTCCACTTTCAGCTTTTACAGGCTCCATTTTTTCTTCCATCCTAGCCTCTGCAATACCTTATAAAGCAAATGATATGTTCTGACAAAATCCTTGTAGTTCCCTTTCCAAAAAATCTTCAGATTTCTCTCTAATTTATTTCAAAACTTTTTGTAAGTCTTCAAATGAAACCATCAATAGAATTAAAGAAAAATTAACTTCAAAGTTAAACTGTTAAAAATCCTTAAACAAAGCGGAAGTTCCCTCAAGTAAAGCCATTTTTCAAACTTCTTTAAGCACAGCTTCGGAAACAAAAGGGGGGAAAAATCCAAAATCAAATCCAAAGTTCTTTCATTAAAAAAAGAAGACTTCCGGTGGGACAGCGCGCCGATGGCGGCTCTTTTGGAGCCGTCCGCTTGGGAAGGCGTCAGAGCCAGCTTGAACAGCGGACAACAGCTGTTCAGCGGCTTGGAACCTTGTGCCCCGGGCGAAGGGGTCGAGGTGAGTACTCCCGGATAGGAGTAGAGCCCCAAAAGCTCTCCCTTAACTTAGGGAGAGCGAAAATTGGGTGCTCCTCCGGAGTCCGGGAACCTCCGTCTCCCAAATGCCTTTGCTCCTTTTTTTGGGGGAGCGAAGCGAGTCGTTGCCTCCACTTCCGCAAATTATAGAGACTTGTGAGTAATAATAAGCGGACGGAATTGCCCGGGGATACTGGACTTTGATCAATCTAAGACTCTAACTCAATTTATTTACATCTTCCCTATTGAACTGGGGGAAAAAAAAAAGAGAAAAAAGATGGCTGCGGTTTGCCTTTCTTCAAAGTGAGAGTGATTTTCTTTTTTCTTTTTTTCTTTTTTAACTTTTACTTTCCGGTGGAGCTGAATGAAGAGGGAAATTGTTACCCCTTGTAACATTGATATGGAAAGTTTTAGTGATTTCTTTTTCTTTTTCTTTTTTTAGAGACGAAGAATTTCTAACAAGTCTTTATTCTCTGCTTCCAGATTACGAACAACCCGAGCAGAGGCATGCAGGCCTCTATTTATACCTTCTGATCCCCGGGCATTTCCAACCAATCACAAAGCGATCTTTTCCCGCCTTGCGCCTGCGCACAAGGCGGGCGCCACTCAGTCTGGTCCCAGGCAGCTTCTGCAAATGCCCGGGATTCTTGCAACGTCCCGAGCCTGCTTTTGCAGGCTCAGGACACAACACCCCTCCCCCCTATATGAAATAATACGGCGCCCACAAGGACGCCATCATAGTGATGGTTATATAATTACATGTTGCTTTAATGTCACACAGTGTGTGTAAGGTGTGGGGCTGTTCCATCGTACAGAGACTCAATGGCCCCACCCGTTTCCGTAGAGTCAACCAGCCTATACCTCTAGGTCAGTCAATGTTACGTACATGCTCACCTTACGAAATCTGCAAGGTATTTGGGAGGGCCTTTGACCCTTAGCGACCTTCTCGGACCTGGGGAACTTGTAGTGTTTTTCCCGTTGCTTTCCACACTAGGTGAATTGCCCTGTGATTGTCTTGTGACTTCTGTTTGACTTTCCTGCCCGTCTCCTAGGCTCGAGAAGTCAGGACTCTGTGGATCGCTATACCTGGTTGACCTACCACCAATGGAGTGTTCCAACCCCTCTGGACTCATCTCCGTGTTTCCTGACGGAGTGTGGTTTTCCTGGCTCCTTTCTGGATTGATAGGGTCTAGGGATACCTCCCTGTTAGCCCTAAAATGTGGGGACATCCTTCTCTGAGCCCTATCTGTGAAGGATGTGTTACCCTTATGTTTTGCCTGCTCTCTTGCATGTTGTGAGTTGTGAGTATGCTCCCAGTACTTCTCCGTGCCTGGAGTATTGTTTGCGAGGTGTGGATAGTTAGTATACCTCCGGTGGGACTCCCAGGCTGGAGTGTGTGTGGGGGTGTCTGTGTGCCCCCTTCCTCATTAATTGCTACCTGAATCTCCTGTGGAACTTGGGTGTTGAGTACCCGTGTCGTTCCCCACAACCGTTGTTGGCAGCAGATTCTGATTCTCAGAATGCATTCCCCATTCTTCCTCCCCCCCCCCGAGAGGAGACTGAGGAGGAACCCCAGGCGAGTCTTGCCTCACACGTAGTTGATCTATGTGGTGGCGAAGAACACGGCCGTCTTCCAGGGACACCTCGTAGGACAGGGGCCCCGAGACCTTGCAGACCGTAGCCGGGACCCAGAGGTGTCCAGGCCCATAGTTCCTGGCCCAGACAGGAGCACCTTCATGC
>NW_015391429.1:24381-25468 GCF_001527695.2 Protobothrops mucrosquamatus
AGTCGGGCTTCAGGCCGGGTTACAGCACGGAAACGGCATTGGTCACGCTGGCCAATGATCTCTGGAGGGCCCGGGATAGGGGTTATTCCTCTGTCCTCGTTCTTTTGGACCTCTCAGCGGCTTTTGATACCGTGGACCACGGTATCATGCTGCAACGTTTGGGTGGGTTAGGAGTGGGAGGCACTGTTATGCGGTGGTTCTCCTCCTTCCTCACCGACCGTACGCAGTCTGTATTGGCAGGGGGACAGAGGTCGACCCCAAGGCCCCTAATCTGTGGGGTGCCACAGGGGTCGGTCCTCTCTCCCCTTTTGTTCAATATTTATGTGAAGCTGCTGGGAGAGATCATTCGTGGCTTTGGGGTGGATTTCCATCAGTACGCTGATGACACTCAGCTGTACATTTCCACCCCAGGCCACCCCAACGATGCCCTTGACGTGATGGCCCATTGCCTGGAGGCCGTAAGGGTCTGGATGGGGAGGAACAGACTCAGGCTCAACCCTTCCAAGACCGAGTGGCTGTGGCTGCCGGAGCCTCGGCATAGTCAGCTGACTCCATCACTGACTATAGGGGGCAAAATTTTGGCTCCCTCGGAGAGGGTACGCAATCTGGGGGTCCTCCTGGATCCACGGCTGACACTGGAAGACCAGCTGTCGGCCGTGACCAGGGGGGCGTTTTATCAGGTACGCCTGATCCACCAGTTGCGGCCTTTCCTGGACCGGGATGCCTTGCGCACAGTCACCCATGCTCTCGTCACCTCCCACCTGGACTACTGTAACGCTCTCTACATGGGGCTCCCCTTGAGGAGCACTCGGAGGCTTCAACTGGTCCAGAATGCGGCCGCGCGGGCGGTGTTGGGAGGGACTCGTCGCTCCCATGTAACACCGTTGTTGCGCGAGCTGCACTGGCTGCCGGTGGCTTTCCGGGTGCGCTTCAAGGTGTTGGTTATCACCTTCAAAGCGCTCCATGGCATCGGACCTGGATATCTCCGAGACCGCCTTCTGCCGCAGATTACCCCCCATCGGCCGGTACGCTCCCACAGGGTGGGTCTCCTCAGGGTGCCGTCAGCCAGACAGTGCCGGCTGGCGAC
>NW_015391430.1:0-10199 GCF_001527695.2 Protobothrops mucrosquamatus
TCTTGAGTTTTAGAACTGACAGTCAAGAATAAAGGTGTCAATAATCCAGAAATATGTCACTGACTAGCACTTGGTAGGATACTTGTGAAGGGCATGGAAAAAGATATTCAGATGCTGGGATGTTTGTATACCTACAAAGATCGGAATTATCTCAGCAATGGTCTTTCTGGTGACACTTCATAAAAGCAAAAAAATGAACGTTGAAGTTAAAGTTTTGGACAGAAAGAGTTTTTATGTATTTTGAAATTTTATAGAATGTTGAAGATGATTAAGAATACCACAGATAGTCAAGAAAAACAAAAACAAAAATGTATCATAGAGCAAATCAGTTCAAAGTTCTAACTTGAAGCAAAATGATTGAGATTAAATTATCATGAATGAAGGCGAATATACGTGTTCCAGGATAATGTTACAAGATCCAATCTGGGTCGGTCACCGGGACCAGAGGTTTTAGTCCTCCAAGCTTTTGGATTTGGGCTGGAGCCCTTCCTTAGGGAACTTCTCTTTAGCAGAGCTTTAAATTATCATATTTTGGGCACATAATGTGAAGTCATATCAGTATAGAGAAGTTCATAGTGCTGGGAAAAGTAGAAGAAAAAGACAATCAGCAGCAAGGTGGCTGGATTTAATCACAGTAGTGAAGGTGTATCATTGGAAGAACTGAAAGGCCAGGCTGGGAACAGATCTTCCTGGAGAAGATCTATCTGTCAACCTATAGCTTGAATATCCAAATAAAAATCCAGGATTATTTTCACGTCTGAAAAGCTTACTGTTTATTGAATACATGGCTTGGAAAAGGCAAGGTAAAACTAACTCTAAAATCCCAAGGCATCAGACCATAGCATATAACAATGACTTTCCCAGCCAAACCCCCAAGATGTCCACGTAGCTCATGTAAACAAGTTCTCTTTGTTATGGGACCCATCTGCTATCTTCTTCTCACCTGCTAGAATGTCCTTGAAAGGTTCCCATACTATCCGCTCTCAGTAAGCTTCCGTAGAACTGGAGAGGTTTTGTTTCTCTAACCATTCAAAAACAATACCTCCCCCCCAGCCCTTACTCTAATGGCAAGATGAAAACAGAGAGGCACGGTAGCTGCTAAATTTTTACTCTTGACACTATCTACGTGAAGACTAAGAATCAACACTGACCTGATGGCAGATAATCAGTCAATCACTTAACAGTATGACTAGTATTGCCTACAAGGGTACAATGTCCTCTCTCAAAAATACTCTGTCCTAGATAATAAAAACAACAGTACAATGGAGATCTCAGTATTAAGTTTAAGACTATAACTAATACTTTGATATGAATTGCAATATTTCTTTTTAATGCTATACTTAACGTTGGATGAAAAGTCAAGTAATCTTATGTTTGTAATACTGACATCCTGAATTACAATTATTACTGATAGTATTTTTACTCTTCTCTTTTTATTTTCACTACTTTAAACTTTCTAAATAGTAGAATGTTCATAATTTTAATCATAATACATAAATAGTACTGCTTTGAAATCTGCATTGAAATGATACAATGTATCAAGATTTATTACATTACAATAAAAAACAAAAAAACAAAAAGGCCATAGAATATAGGACTGACATTAATTGACATTATAATTTTATCACACCCTAGCAAATGTCAGTATATTAATATTCAGGTTAAGAGTTTAATTCTTGTATTGCAATTCACAAATGTGAACCATGTTGCTTCTGTGTTTTATGGTACAGAATATATTACTTGCTGTTCAAAAATCCAATACACAGACCACTACTTAGATTATTCAGTTTAATAAATCTAAGGTTAAAAAAATAACTCTTCCATTTTTTTTAGAATTAGTTTGCATTTATTTCATGGGTAAGATTTCTGTTCATGTACTGCAGAGCTCATTTGTACTAGTAATTGGTGAAAATCTTTTCAACTCCCATTTTTAATGAGGGCCTCTCCTTTTTTCTCCATTATTTTCAATGGTTAAAAACACCAGGATTGTTATACTGGGTAGGATGAGGGGATTTTTTCCCCTCCATGCAGGAAATAAGTACATTATATATCCATTAAGATCCATATTTTACAGCTTACTAGACAACCAAAAATGACCAAGGGTGGGCAAAAAAGTAATGGGAATAGGAGCAAATTTCAACTTCCTGACTCTTCCCTATGGAAATCTGGCAGGGAACATGAGAAATCTCTCTCTCTCTCTCTCTCTCTCTCTCTCTCTCTCTCTCTCTCTCTCTCTCTCTCTCTCTCTCTCTCTCTCTCTCTCCCTCCCTCCCTCCCTCCCTCCCTCCCTCCCTCCTTCCTTCCTTCCTTCCTTCCATATTGAAAATATAGTTGACATAACCACAACAACATTCCAGCAGCATTCAGGAGCTTTTAAGCAGCTACAACCTCCTGAAATATCATTCCCTTGGGAGTCATAGGAAAAACCATAAATGAAAATAAAGATAATAAAGAAAAACAGTAAACAGTGAAAAGAGAAATAGAAAAGGAAAATAAAAATATAAAGAAGCAGCTTTCAACCTTCTTGAGATTGATTATAAATGCATTTATGTTTTGACCTCTCTCTCTCAAGTTATATCATAATTTCCTTCTTTCCATAAGCTACCCTTTCTAATCATCAAACCCATAACTCATAAGTTCATTTTTTTTCTTTTTTCAGCAAAGGAGTCTCCAGTTACTCATAAATGTAATTGCTGATCTTTCTTTAACCAAATTTTGCCGTCTCTACTATTCTGTCATCTTCACCAATCATTCTCTCACTCTGGGTATTTCAGAGTCTTCCCATTTTTGAACATATAATAGTCTTGCAGCAATAATCATATATAAAAATAATCTTCAGTGGCTCTTTTCTAATTGACTGTCCCTTAATCCCAGCAAGAAAAGTTCTGGTTCTTGATGTTCAAAGTTTTTTTGTATCATTATAGTTATTTGAACCCAGGCATGATATAATGACCATTTATGTTGTCCACATTTCCAACATACATTTGAAGCATCCTTATACGTTCTAGAATAGTATTTCTCAACCTTAGCCACTTTAAAATGTGTGGATTTCAACTCCCAGAATTCCATAGATAGCCATGCTTGCCAAGGATTTGCTTAATGACTATGGCATTCACTTAACCATTTGTCTGAAATGGTGTAGGGTTCCTGCCTGAGCAGGGGGTTGGACTCGATGACCTCCAAGTTCCCTTCCAACTTTATTATTATTATTATTATTATTATTATTATTATTATTATTATTATTATTATTATTATTATTATTATTATTATTATTATTATTATTATTCCTGTAAAATTGACAAAAGAAATGGGTCCAGTCGCATGATGCCTTAACTTATGACTGCAATCAATGACTTATAACCATAATTTTGGACTCAATTTTCTGTTTTCTAGGCAGCACCTCTTCCCCTCGTCCCTCAAGGCCATCCACCCATTGAATTACAATTCCATCATTATATTGTGTCCAAAGTTCTTAGACCATTTTATCATACAATATTTCACCTATTCTTCTTCTTACTGAAAAGATACTGTTTTTGTTCCTCAAGAATTATACAATATAGCCACTTGCCTAGTAGCACTCAGCAGCTTGTTCACAAACCCTTCAAGTTCTTAATTATCATTTTATCATTGTTATTGTTACTATTACAGTATGATTCATCAACCTCTCATACATTTTATCACTGGGTCGTCTGCATTACAGGAGGCAGCTAATAATGATTTGTATTGGCCTATACTTTTACAATGTACTTCTCCTAACAATGTTCCCAATACATTGTAAAGCTGTACGTTGTCCTGTGCCTAATATTACCTTTTTGTGGGCTTCTCTTTTATAAGCTCCATCTCATTTTTTTTATTTGCTGAAACATTTGTCAAACAGCTGGGCGTTCCTAATCCAGCTCTCTCTCAATTCCATATATGATATACAGATGAACGGCCTTTCTTTCTTCCCCAATAGTTTGGCTCATCAGTTTCATAGGCTGTTTATTGTTAGGATTACTTACATTCAGCCTTATTGGTTGTTAAAGTTATCTATAATCTCCCTAGCTTGCCCCCTCACCCATCTTTAACACCAGAGAAACAAACTTTCCTGCAAACTTAAGACTTTGCAAGAAAACAGAAGACCCCTGTGGGAATGAAGAAGGATTTTAGGATTGTACTGGCAGCAATTGCTACAGAAGGATGGTGGCCATATAGAATAACCCACAACACAGTCACGAAAATGATTCACTGAAACATTCGTAAAAATCATCATGTGCCAGTAGTAAAATATTGGTGGAAAACACAGAATTAAAAAAAATAGTTGAAACTGAATAGTTTAAAATATTATGGGATTTTACTCAGATAGTCTTAGCTCGTAACACATTAGATTAACTGTGGTTGAAAAGAAGAAAGTGGGTTTAATTTATGTAGCAATACCAGGGGATAGTGGAATAGAAGGCAAAGAAGTGGAGAAGATCATATGATATCAAGATCTGAAAGTCAAAATTGAAAGATTATGGCATAAATAGGTTTTGGTGTCCCAATTTGGTTATTGACTCATTGGGTGTCACATCAAAAAGCTTGGAATAGTACTTGGAACATCTGTGTATTGACAAATTTCCATCTGGCAATTATAAAAGGCTACACCATCCATACAGTATATTATGCCAAAATATTATGATATCCTAGGTTCTTGGGAAGAACTTGATGAGAATGAAGGCCAACACCAGCTAAAAAACTGACAGCTGGTATTTCACTGGAATTTTTGTGCATATCACCACCACCACCACCACCACCACAACAACAACAACAACATATAGCCAAGGGGAAAAATGCACACATGATTTTTGTAACCCAGGTTCTGAAATTAAATGTAATTGCTCCTTATTTCTAGGTTAAATCTCTCCTTGATTAGTTTCCATCCATTGTTTCTTGTCTGGCCTTCAGGTACTTTGGAGTTTCCATCCATTGTTTCTTGTCTGGCCTTCAGGTACTTTGGAAAATAAGTTGTCTCCCTCCTCTTTGTGACAGCCCCTCAAATATTGGAACACTGCTATCATGTCACCCCTGGTCCTTCTCTTCACTAGATTAGCATCCCAGTTTTTGTAACAATTCTTCATATTTTTAGCCTCCAGGCCCTTATCATCTTTGTTGCTCTTCTCTGCACTCTTTCTAGAGCAGCAGTTCTCAACCTATGGGTCGCGACCCCATTTGGGGTCAATCGACCATTTCACGGGGGTCACCAAGCAAGGCTGTCTGCCATTTTTCCCCCCTTTTCCGGCGGGTGCCTTACCTCCCTTGAGCTGGGCCAGCTGGTGGTCGGCCTGCTCCATCTCTGCCGCTTGCCAGCTACGCCTCGGCCGGTGCAGGGGGCGGAACCACGCATGCGCGGCATTCCCGGGCAGGGAAAGTCCTCGACTTACAACCGGTTGGGTAGTCCTCGAATTACGACCAGTTTAGTCCTCGACGTACGACCTGTTTAGTCCTCGACTTACGACCGGTTTAGTCCTCGACTTATGACCGGTTGGGGGTCGCGGCATTAAAAAGGTTGAGAACCACTGTTCTAGAGTCTCAACATCTCTTTTTATAGTGTGGTGACCAAAACACTGGATGCAGTGTTCTAGGTGTGGCCTTACTAAGGCTTTATAGGGCAGTACTAGTACCTCACGTGATCGTGATTCAATCCCTCTGTTAATGCAAATTAAGATTGCATTGCTTTTTTGGCTGTTGCCACACACTGCTGGCTCATGTTCAATTGATTGTCCACTAGGACTCCAAGATCCCTCTCACAGTTACTGCTGATAAGCCAGATTTTACCTAGTCTATACAGGTACTTTTGGTTTTTCTTGCCTAAGTGTCAGACTTTACTTTTCTCTATGCTGAATTTCATTTTGTTAGATGGCAGGCCGAGATCCATCTGGATCCTGAGCCTATCATCTAGGGTGTTGGCTATTCCTGGCGGCTTAGTGTCATCTGCAAATCTGATGAGTTTCCCTTCTTTTCCCTCATCTAAGTCATTTATGAAGATATTGAAGAGTACTGGGCCTAAGATGGAACCCTTAAAGCCTGTAACCATTAATACTTTCAATAGAAGAAGACACCATAGTCAATTATTCTTTTTCTTGCATATGCACTCACTTCTGGGAAGGCCTGGAAACCCAGTCTTACAAATTATGGGAATTGAAGTCCACACATGTTAAAGTTTCTAAGGTTATATAGCATGTCATTCAAAGGCCAAGGTAACTGAGGCATCTTGGTTTTATCAGCTTTTGAGATTCTAAGCAGAGCCCTCCTCTGAATTCATTTTCTTGGCCCCAACCAGACCAAGTGGGTGTCCTTTCTATCTGCTAAAGGCAAGGCCAGCTTTGGATGGAATGCAAAGACTTTAAGCTACATCATCAAAAAGAATGCCATTCAATGCCGTGAATATGAACTGTATCATTTTTATCCATTTATATGATAACTTACTGTTCCAATTTTGAACACAGAAGCTTATAGTGATCCACCTCCCTTCAGCTCAGATGAGCCCTTGGTTTAAAACAGGAGCAGGGAGAGACAGAGGTGGCCTTTTGAAAGGAAAAGAAGATGGAAAGACATGGCATCGTGGTGACCAGGGGAGATGGAAGAAGGATGAAGGTGGTTACAATGACAAAGCAAATGAAAGTTTAACCTAAATGACTTTACAAAAAAGATGTTGAGACTTTGGAAAAAGTGCAGAGAAGAGCAACTAAGATTATTAAAGGCCTGGAGACTAAAACATATGAAGAATCGTTGTAGGAATTGTGTATGGCTAGTCTAGAGAAAAGAAGGACTAAACTCATGGAACAGGTGACTGATAGTATTGTGGTATGCAATACGTGTTCCGAGTATGTGCTAATGCCCAAAGAACATGCATTAGATGTAAACTATGTAAACTGGAGGAAAACGTAAGGTAGTTAGAGGCAACTCTAGCCAAAGCCCAACGTACAAAAGAAAGCTCTACCCAAACCAAACCAAATAACGAACAAATAACACCCAGAGGATTAGACCCTACTGATAAACCCTTGGAGGAAGACAAATGGAGGTATGTCACACATAGAAGGAAACACAATACTCAAAGAAAGAAGCAGCATACAACTAACAAACCCCTTCTGCCCAACCCAACCCAACAAGAAGCAGCCCCATTAAAACTGAGCAATCAATTCCTCCCCTTAGATGGAAACAAGCAGATCCACAACCTCCCCCTCAAAGAAAACATGCAGACACCTAGCAAAGAAACAACTTCAAAAATCCCTAAAAAAGCCACTTCAAATATCCCTTAAAAAGTCACATCAACAAACACACCTGAGACAAACAGAAAAACACACCAGACTGCACCTCCCCCCAAAAAGGAAGGAGAGTGTTGGTAATAGGAGATTCTATCCTCAAAGGAACAGAATCATCCATCCACAAACCGGATATACAATCTAGGAAGGTATGTTGTCTCCCTGGAGCAAAAATCAAAGATGTGGTATAGGGTTTCCTGCCTGAGCAGGGGGTTGGACTAGATGACCTCCAAGGTCTCTTCCAACTTTACTATTATTATTATTAACCTAACCAAAATAATTAGGCCTACAGATTACTACCCTTTCCTCCTCCACCACATTGGGACAAATGACACAACAAAGAACCTGAGTACAATAGTGAGTGATTATAAACAACTAGGCAATAAAGTTAAGAAGCTAGGAGCACAAGTAGTATTCTCATGGCCAACAACCATTGAGGGAAAAAAGAATTCTAGAAATAAACCATTGGCTAAAGGGTTGGTGTCACCAAAAAAAACTTTGGTTTCCTGGATCATGGATTGCATTTCCTATGCGAAGGACTCTTGGCAAGGGATGGGTTGCACCTCACGAAAACAGGGAAAAATGTACTCTGGTCCAATGCATCAAGAGGGTTTTAAACTAAAATTGAGGGGGAAGGGTGACTAATCTTTAGAATCTCTAGAACCCAAAACCAATCATAAATCCCAAGAAAACAAATCAAACAATGAGGTAGGCAGTGATGAGAAAAAAAGGAAAACTCAAACAACAATCAGGAGATGCAGGAAACATACCCAAAGAAAGGCATAAAAGTCTTAAATGCTTATATACAAATGCTCAAAGCTTGGGGAACAAACAGGGCGAACTAGAAGCAATAGCACATGAGGATGGGTATGACATAGGTGGCATTACAGAAACCTGATGGGACAAAACTCATGAATGGAATGGACTGATGGATGGATACAAATTGTTCAAAAGAAACAGGTCTACAAAAAGAGGAGGGGGAGTTGCACTATGTGTAAGAGAACACTACATATCTAAAGAAATGCACATGATCAAAGATAAAATCTGTCCAGAATGTATATGGGTCAATATAAAAGAGAAAAAAAGTGACATTGCCATAGTTGTATTTACACCCAACCAATCAGAAGAAATAGATGAACTCTTTGCCAACTAATTAACAAATATATGTAGGAAGCATATCACAGTACTAATGGGAGACTTCAACTATTCAGATATCAACTGGGAGACAAACTCTGCAGCAAGCGGGAGATCAAACAGATTCCTAACCAACCTAGCCAACAACTTTGTCTTCTAAAAGGTAGAGGAGGGAATTAGACGTAAAGCTATACTGGACTTAATTCTTACTAATAGAGAAGAAGTGATAGAGGGAGTTGAAGTTGCTGGAACCTTGGGTGAAAGTGACCACATCATACTAGAATTTAATATAATGCAAACACTAGCAATAGTAAACAATCCAACCAGTGTCTTAAACTTCAAAAGAGCTGATTTTAACAAACTCAGAGAGAACCTAGGAAAGATTCCATGGATGAAAATCCTAAAGGGGAAAACAACCAAGAAGCCTGGGAAACTCTGAAAAATGCAATCATAAAACCCCAGACCAGCATAATACCACTGAAAAAGAGAAACAAGAAATTGAAGAGGGAACCAGCATGGCTGCACAAAGATCTCTCTGACAAACTGAAAGACAAAAAAGACAAATAGAAAAAAATGGAAAGAAGGGCACATAACTAAGGCCGATTATCAGCAGACAGCCAGAACATGAAAAGATGAAGTCAGGAAAGCAAAGGTCAGAACGAACAAAGACTTGCAACAGAAATCGAGGACACTAAAAAAAGTTTCTCCCAACGTATTAACAACAAGAAAAAAGCTAAGGAAACTATAGGTCCACTAAAGAGAGAGGATGGCAAGGAAATAACAGGCAACAGGAAGAAAGCAGAGCTGCTTAACTTATTCTTTGCATCAGTCTTCACACAAAAAGAAACTATAGCCCAACATCCCCCCCCAAAAAAAACCCCCACTGCAAAAGACAAACTAGAAACAAAAATTAAAATAAGCAGGAAAATGGTAAGAGAACGCCTATCCGACCTTGACGAATCTAAATCACTGGGACCGACAGACTACATCCCAGAGTTCTGAAGGAGCTGGCAGATGTTATCTCAGAACCATTGTACCATATCTTTCAAAAGTCCTGGAGCACCAGGGAAATACCTGAGGATTGGAAAAGGGCTGATGTGGTTCCCATTTTCAAGAAAGGAAAAAAAATGGACCCAAGAAACTATAGACCAATCAGTTTAACATCAATACCTGGGAAGATCCTAGAAAAGATAATAAAAAAACAGATCTGTGAACAACTAGAAGCAAACAAAGTTATAACTAGTAGTCAGCACGGGTTTGTTAAAAACAGATCATGCCAAACCAATCTTATTTCATTCTTTGATAAAGTGACTAAACTAGTAGACCAGCGAAATGCTGTGGATGTAGTATACTTAGATTTCAGTACGGCATTTGATAAAGTAGACCACAATCTACTCCTTGGTAAGCTAGAAAAAAGTGGAATAGACAACATCAGCATCAGATGGATCTGTAGCTGGCTGGCAAACCATACTGAACAAGTAGTCCTCAATGGCACTACATCCACATGGAGAGAAGTAAGCAGTGGGGTACCACAAGGTTCTGTCTTAGGCCCAGTACTCTTCAATATCTTGTTTTTATCATAAAAAAAAAAAGAAATACATCACAGATATTACACAATGTTATATCCCATCCCCCCACCCCCCGGACTTCCCAAACCAACCTAGGCTAATATTCAAATACAAGTAAACAAATATTAATATCTCTAACTCCAAAATCTAAACTTAAACAATCCATCTCCTCCGTATTAATAAAAATTATTCATTTAGTTAGTTCTTCAAATAT
>NW_015391430.1:11403-21105 GCF_001527695.2 Protobothrops mucrosquamatus
CGCCTACATCGTCCATATAGGACGACTCGGGAACTCAACTCCTACCCCGGGCAGCTCACCTATCCCCTTATGCCCAGGGGAAAGGTATCAAGCCGTTTGACAGCTGATGCTGGCTGTCAAACCGGCTTTTACGCAAAACAGGCGGGAGGCAGCAAACAGCTGCGACCGACGAAATCGCCTGCCACCGGAAGTCTCCCAGTACTCTTCAATATCTTCATAAATGACTTAGATGAGGGAACTGAAGGGGAACTCATCAAATTTGCACTAAACTGGCAGGAGTATCCAACACCCCATAAGACAAACACAGGATCCAAAAAGATCTTGACAAAGTTGAACAATGGGCCCTATCCAACAAAATAAGTTTTAATGTGGAGAAAAGCAAAGTTTTATATTTAGGCAGGAAAAAATCAAAGGTACAAGTACAGATTAGGCAAGACCTGGCTTAAAAACAGTAACTATGAGAGGGACCTTGGAGTCCTAGTGGATGATCAGTTGACTATGAGCCAGCAGTGTGCAGCAGCATCCCAAAAAACTAATACAATCCTGGGTTGTATAAATAGAGGCATAGAATCAAGATCACGCAAAGTATTAGTACCGCTTTATAAAACCCTAGTAAGACCACATTGACTATTGCAGCCGATTTTGGTCATCACATCACAAAAAAGATGTTGAGAGTTTGGAAAAAATTCAGAGAACAACTAAGATGATCAAAGGCCTGGAGACTAAAATATACAAAGAATGACTGCAGGACTTGGGTTTGGATAGTCTAAAGAAAAGAAGAAATAGGGGAGACATGACAGCAGTATTTCAGTATTTGAGGGGCTGCCACAAAGAAGAGGGGGTCACATTATTCTCCAAAGGATCAGAGGGCAGGACAAGAAACAATGGTTGGAAACTGATCAAAGAGAGAAGCAACCTGGAATTAAGTTGAAACTTCCTGACAGTGTGGACAATTAACCAGTGGAACAGCTTGCCTCCAGAAATCATGGGCGCTCCATCACTGGAGATTTTTAAGAAAAGACTGGACAGCCATTTGTCTGAAATAGGGTCTCCTGCTTGAGCAGGGGTTGGACTAGAACAGGGCTTTTCAACCAGTGGTATGGGTACCACCTGTGGTACATTGGCACCTGGCAGGTAGTATGCGACCACCCTAGAAAAGTGGTAGCGGGGGAGGGGAATGAGCTGAACTGGTAGCAGCACCGCAGAAGCCTGAGCAAGAGATGGCTGGAGCTGCAGGGCTGTCAGAGCTCAGCAGAAGCGCCAGAATCAGCGCTTCTTCGGGGCTATCAGGGCTCAGTGGAAGCGCCAGGATCAGCGCCAGGCTCCAGCTGGAGCTCAGCGCTGATCCTGCCACTTCTGCTGAGCCCAGAAGACGCGCCGATCAGCTGGAATGTTGCAGCATCTCCAGGGTCTTGTAATTTACATTCAGATGCTTGGCAACTGATTCATATTAATGATGGTCACAGTGTCCCAGGGTCATGTGAAGTGACCAAAACCTGCTGCAACCACCCAGCAGACGGGGGGGGGGGAATAAAAACCAAATACCCCCCACCCCACCCCCACTGCCAATCCTCAACAGAAATGCTCACAACAATGGAAACCTTAGACAGGAAGAAGAGCACTGCTGGGTGGGCAGGCAGGTGTCTTGCTCGGCTGTG
Organism: Protobothrops mucrosquamatus; assembly: GCF_001527695.2. Taxonomy (NCBI): domain Eukaryota; kingdom Metazoa; phylum Chordata; class Lepidosauria; order Squamata; family Viperidae; genus Protobothrops; species Protobothrops mucrosquamatus. The sequence continues at coordinate 13,062 of NW_015391430.1, forward strand.
ACTTGGGGGGCACTTTTTTCAGTGCCATTGTAACTTCGAACAGTCACTAAGTGAACTGTTGTAAGTCGAGGACTACCTGTATTTTATCACTTTTTTCCTTTTTTTTGTCATCAAGTTTTTGACACCTTGCTAGGCGACTGGTGGTACTCAGATGTTGCCATATCCTAAAAGTGGTACAATGGGTGAAAAGGTTGAAAAGCCCTGGACTAGAAGACCTTCAAGGTCCCTTCCAGTTCTGTTCTGATTGATTGACTTCAGGTGTTGCACCTAAATGTTGGACTAGAATACAAAGAACATAAGCTGTGCCCTGTTGGATCAGATCCAGGGCCCGTCTAATCCAGCAGTCTGTTTTCAGAATACCAATCAACTGCACAAGGAAGCTGACTAGTCTCCCAGATGACAATCAAGGCTAATAACCAAGGTTAACAAACGCTAATAGCCACTGATACCCAGAAACATGAGTTGAGTCTATACAATTTTCTAGACTTTGTCACAATAGGATTTGTAGTCCAACCAACCACTGCCTCTTGTTAAACCACATTGTGGTTTGGGGAGACCATATCAATGTTATCTGAATACAACTATTGTATTTCCTTGAGCTAGAATTAGGTTTGATCGTGCTATGGAAACCCACCCAGGAATTGACATTTATGCTTATATATTGGGCTGGAAATTGGATTTGCTGAATTCCACTATTCTCAAGCCCCTGTTGGTTTTCTGTACTTTCCCAAGTCTAATTAAAGCACGTTTGGGTTGGAGCCCCTGGAACTCTGTGATTCAATATTCTTGCTTCATATCTGATCTGCTGTCATTTTTCTATTTCTAATTCAGTTTTGAAATTGTGGGATTAAAATACTTTTTAAAAAAAAATGCTGGGTAGGTGTTCAATATTGTGAAGCTACAACTTTATGTTTTAGCATGTGAGGGGGTTGATGTTGAAATGTCAACTGCATTGGATTATATTTTTAAAAATGGGGTCCATGTTTTTAAATTATAGACAAACATAGAGATGGTACAATTTCTGCACTACATCGTTTCCCAGCCTCTCTCCGAAAGCAGAGTATTTGGGTCTGGTATTGAACCCATGATATTGGAAAACCACATGGGGTTTTCTGTGCCTAAATTCCTAAAAAGCAGTACAGGATAATTTGTACTGATTCTTGCTAAACAGGGCGGTCCTGATCTATTCTGATCATCAATTACAAGTAGTGGTGGATTGCACCACTATGTAAGCACATTAACAAGCTCTCCTTAGATTGGTTTTGGCCTCAGTGAGTCAGGCAGAGTTGTGCTATAATATCTGCCAAAGAGATGTAAATTATCATTGACAAAAATGATTTAAAAAGGCAATTTTTAAACAGAACTCAAGAATGTTACATTTATATTCATTTAAACTCTTGCTAACTGCAGCAACAATCTTGTTAACCCAAGAAGTCCTGGATCAAAATCTTTAAACATCAGCTCAGGTACTGAGTAGATTTAATCATTATTTCTTGAAATATAGTAACATTATGTTGGGAATATAATTGTATAAACCAGTATTTCATAAACATTTTGTTCTTAGTATCCCTTCCCATTTTCAAAAATTATAGAAGACTCCCAAAGAGCATTTGTTTGCATAGGTTATATTTGTCAACAGTTACTGAATTAAAATTTAAACTAATGCATTCATTTTCATTTTCATGTAAAAGGAACAATATTAAGCTCAACAGATATTAACATAAATTATTTTTCATGAAAACATCTTTTAATAAATAAAAGATAATACGAAGAGTGACAGCGTTTAAATTTTTGCAAATATCTTCAATATTTGGCAAATAATTTTGATTTTGTGGACCTATGAGAAGGTCTTGAAGGAACCACAGGGGTCCTTGGACCATGCTTTAGCACAGGCGGTACCAGGAAGAGATGGGCTATATTGTCCACTTTTCTTACTATGTAAGATCTTTACTCTTTCCTGAATAAAATTATTTTTTTTATATTAAAATGTAACATGATAATATTTGGTCTATGGCACTGCAGAGAATTTACAGACAGATGAATTAGACAGATGGTTTTGCAAAAATTTCCAGGAAAAGTCTAAATTATTAAATAGTTTCTCAAGGACAGATCTCTTCCTTAATATTAAAAGTAGACCCTTGATTAGAAAGCACACGTGAACACACATTCACACACTAGAAATTCCGTTGACATGTCTTCCTTTGAGATGTAACCATGAAACCATGAAGGATGCAGACAGCTTATGAAATCAGTGTCAGAAAATGCACATATAGACATAGGAAATGGCTTCCTTTCAGTTCTTTCAATAAAACCATAAAATTCTGGGGCCAACTAATTGGAACGAGATAAAAAGTAAGAAATTCTGTAGCCTGTGAAATAGAGCAGTTGGTGTGAGAATGCTTATACCTTCACACCGTCTAATTTTGCATTATTTCTTCCTGTTCTGGTGAGGCTCACTGCAGATAAGTGGGAGAGCATTTGCACATTAAAGTTTGAAACAAGAGTGGGTGGGATTTTTTTCCCCTCCATGGCCAGTGACCATAAATATTTTAAAATTATTATTATTAATCAGCAAGGGCTGCAATAGATGGAAAGTAACATCTGGGATTCACCAAAGGGATTTGAGGATTTGAGACCTGTGCTTTTGGAGTGTGTGTGGATTTTTACAGTTTATTATAAAACTTTTTAGAGATTCAACTCAATGTAGTAGTTAAGGCAATGGATAGGAGCAGGGAGACTTGAGTTCTAGTCCTGCTTTAGGTACAAAGCTATCTGGGATGGCTTTGGGCTAGTCCCTCTCTTTTAGTCCTAGGAAGAAAAAATAAACCACTCTCAAAAATGTTGCCTGGAAAACTGCAAGGACTTGGCTGGGTGGAGTTACCAGGAGTGAAGACTGACTTGAAGGCAAAGGAAAAAAGGAGCAGGTTCAGATTTAGATTTTATTTCATTTTCTACAAAAATGGCATCGCTGTTCAATGGATTCAAACTGGGTGTTGTTGACTCCATCTTTGAGAAATCAGGACAAAAATGGTCTAGCTGCACAAGCTATGGGTCGTTCACCTATGAAAGAAGATTACATTGCATCTATTTTGCTTTGCTTTTTAAAATCAGGACATGGGAATATCTTTACCTAAAGCTGCAAATTAATCAGATGAGGACAAGCTAGATCAGAGGTAGGCAACCTTGGCTCTTTTATGACTCGTGGACTTCAACTCCCAGAATGCTGGAGTTGAAGTCCACAAGTCATAAAAGAGCCAAGGTTGCCTACCCTTGGGCTAGATCAATAGATTGGCCAGATTGACCAGTTCCGATATCTCTTTGCAGCCCCCCTCCATATCAACAAAGACATAGGCTGAACAACACAAAATGGGGTTACTGAATTAACCTTGTTTCCAGGTGTTCATAATATACTGAAATGTAAGCTAAGGCAGGGGTCCCCAACCTCCGGTCCGTGGACCAGTACCGGGCAGTGGCATGCCAGCAACCAGGCCACACAAACAAGCAAAGCCCCATCCGCAGGATGCAGACAGCACACAAAACCACACACACTCCGGTCTGCAGAAAAACCTCTCTCCATGGAACCAGTCCCTGGTGCCCAAAAGGTTGGGGACCTCTGAGCTAAGGGGTCTGATTGTCTATGAAGATTCTCAGTCATCCAGGTCACAGTTGCCCCAAAGGTGCTTTTTCAGGAGGCAACTGGACTTTCTCGTTTTTCTTTGAAGACGTTTTGCTTCTCAAAGAAAAATAAGAAAGTCCAGTTGCCTCCTGAAAAAGCACCTTTGGGACTAGTCTGGGTTTGCCCAACATCGAGCTACAAATATGCTGCAAGATTCAATCTGGGTCAGTCACGGGGACCAGAGGTTTAGTCTTCCGAGCTTTCAGACTTGTGCTGAAGCCCATCTTCAGGGAGTTTCTCTCTACCAGAACGTGTGCACTGGGTTGTTCTACGCGTTGTCATTTATATGGTGCCTGATTGTGTGTGGCTTTTTAGTTGTTGATTGGGGTATTGATGGCCAGCTATGAAGTTGTTGACTGTTGTTTCCTTGTGCTGCCAAGTCCTCGGCTCTTGAGTACCTGATAAGCTGGTAGTAAATCAGCCCTCCTGTTGACTGACAAGGGGCCCATTTCCCAGGCTTCAATCACTGATTCATTCATCCAATCATTGATTGACTGCTGATGTACCAGGCACCACATAAATACTACACATAGAATAGCCCAAAGCAAACATTCTGGTGAGAGAGAAGTTCCCTGAGGATGGGCTCCAGTACAAGTCTGAAAACTCAGAAGACTAAAACTTCTGGTCCTGGTGACCGACCCAGACTGGATCCTGCAACGCTATCCTGGGACACATATATTTGCCTTCATTTGTACAAAAATGCTAACCAAGATTAATGCATATTAAGCTTAGTATACTGTGCAAATGAAGTCACTAGACTTTTCACTAATTCAATGAAGTATGTTGTGCAAGTAGCTTTTTCCTACCTGAGATAGCTGCTTATATTGAGGAATACATCTAAAAACAGTTCCCTCTCCTATTAGGTACACATATGAAATACAATATCAGTATCGGTAGGTTTTTTTCAATACTATTCCCTACGGACACGAGAGTAAAGAGATTCAATTCTTCTGGTCCTCTTCAGGGCATCTGGGTTCACCACTGTGCAAGCAAAATAGAAATTAAATGCAGTTTGATCTAATTCAGCACAGGTATACTCATAAAAAATTACAAAGAGGCTAAGTAATGTCAAGATATAAACATATTATTTAGTTATTATGTTTGGTTAGCTGATCTTCAGGATATCCTGGAAGACAATAGAGCCACCTCTTCTTTTCATGGTACTGATGATGAGAAGAGTCAAAGAGTTTCCCCAACTTTCAAGCTTGAATTAATCAGGGATAAGCAGGTCATGAGAAAACAGTCGGAGTTTCAAAGGAAGGATAAAAGAAGCATAGTTTTTTTGCTCATCTCAATGTCTCTGATTATGAAGATCTTTCCCAATTATCTCAGCATCTCTAGGGAAACCTCTGCCTTTCTCAAGAGCTTTCCATCTGCTCTGCCCTACTTACATTTTAAAGCAGAGGATCAACTAAAGGTGTCATTCAAATCTGTCCTTGTTGATCAGTTATCCTCTTATACTTCCATCTACTTCATTCAGTGATCTTCCTTCTGCACATGCAAAACTTCCCTCTTATCCTCCTCCAAAGTGAGAGACTATACAGCAATCTTTTATTTCCAGAGCTCTAGGTGAGCAGTACAAAAAATCCTCTCCCCCTCTTTTCATCCCTTGAACCTCAAAGGGCTAAATTGCAAAGATATCTGCTACCCTACCTCTTGACTTTAATCATCATGACAGGACAGTCATTGTTACTCACTTTGTTAATGCTGAATATTTCAGTAATAATAAATAATACCAGTAATAATAGGTGCCTAGGATGTAATCCTAAAACAACTGGAGCACCACTTGAACATCATTGGCACTGACAAAATCACCATCAGTCAATTGCAAAAGGCAGCTTTACTTGGAACAGCTTACATCTTGCAATGACACCCTCAAAGAATCATATCTAACTCTCCTAGGTCTTTGGGAAAGACTGGATAGATGGATAAAAATGCTAAATCCAGTCTAAATATCCAGAAGACTATACAACCAATAATAACAACCAACCATAATAACTGCCAGTGGTGGTCTCAGTGATTATTGGCATACTGGGTGCCATACCAAAAGACCTTGAACAGCATTTAGAACATCTACGCATTGACAAAATTTCTATCTGTTAATTATAAAAGACCACATGTATATACTATGCTGATACATTAGGACTTCCCAGGTTCTTGTAAATCATGATACAAATGAAGGCCAACACCAGCTAAAAAAATGGCAGCTGGGATTTCACATTTGTGATTTCACATGATAATAATATCATATAGGCAAGGAGAAAAATGCACAAATGTGATTTTTGTATCCCAGGTTCTGAAATAAACATAACTGATCTTAACAATTAGTATTACTGTATATATGTTGGCTTGATAAGGGGCTATTTTACCTCAAGTGATAATATACAGTACCTTAGGATTTGCTCCCTCACTTAGCCAGGTTATTGGTTAAGCCATGATGTTTTAGTTTATTTTTTTTTTTTAACAAATTAGTTGTAATGCTTATTACCCTTTCCAATTCATATAGTGCAATGTTTTCTTATAGGTCAGGGGTAGGCAACCTTGGCTCTTTTATGACTCGTGGACTTCAACTCCCAGAATTCCTGAGCCAGCATAGCTGTTGAAGTTGAAGTCCATGAGTCATAAAAGAGTCAAGGTTGCCTACCCCTGTAATAGGTCATCCTGACTGCATGGAAACCTCCTAAGGGCAACTAACCACCTGACGTGAATTTTATCTAATCAACTTTTAAAGCCATCTAACAAGTCATTATCTAATCATGATCACTCCTGTTAGTAGAAGACATCATAGTTATTTTTTCTTTTTCTCCTGTGTGCACTGAATCTTCAGAAGGCCAGGAAACTAAGTCCAATGAGGAACAGTTGAAAGATCTGGGTATGTTTAGTCTTCAGAAAAGGCAAACTCAGGAGAGACATGATAGTATGAAAAAAAATAAGGTTCTACATTTAGGCAAGAAAAACCAAATGCACAGGTATAGTAGTATAGGTGGTATCTTGCTCAATAGTAGTAACTGTGAGAAGGATCTTGGAGTCTTAGTTGACAATCACTTAAATATGAGCCAGCAATGTCCTGCAACTGCCAAAAAAGCCAACACAGTGCTAGGCTGCATTAACAGAGGGATAGAATCAAGATCATGTGAAGTGTTAATACCACTTTATAATGCCTTTGTAAGGCAACACTTGGAATACTGCATCCAGTTTTGGTCACTGAAAGAGTACAGAGAAGAGCAACAAAGATGATCAGAGGACTGGAGGCTAAAACATACAAGGAATGGTTGCTGGAATTGGGTATGTCTAGTTTAACGAAGAGAAGGACGAGGGGGAACACGATAGCAGTGTTCCAATATCTCAGGGGCTGCCACAAAGAAGAGGGAGTCAAGCTATTCTCCAAAGCCCCTGAAGGTAGGACAAGAAGCAACGGATGGAAACTAACCAAAGAGAGAAGCAACCTAGAACTAAGGAGAAACTTCCTGACAGTTAGAACAATTAATCAGTGGAACAACCAGCCTCCAGAAGCTGTGAATGCTCCAACACTGGAAGTTTTAAAGAAGAGACTGGACAGCCATTTGTCTGAAATGGTATAGGGTTTCCTGCCTGAGCAGGGGGTTGGACTAGATGACCTCCAAGATCCCTTCCAACTATTGTTGTTGTTGTTGTTGTTGTTGTTATCAGAAGGGATGCCATCCAGAAGAGGGACAAGTTTTATTTATCTTTCCCTCAGAGGGCAGGACCAGACCCAGTGACTTAGAGATATAAGCAAAGATATTCAAAAAAGGACATCAGAAAGAACTTTCCGACTGTATAAGCTAAATGCTAGTAGCTGGTGAGTTCTTCTTCACTAGAGGTCTTCAAACAAGGGCCATCAGAGATGCTCCAATGGATCCTGCGCTGAGCAAGAGGTTGGACTAGATTACCTTTGCGGTGTCTTCCAGCTCTTATTCAGTGTTCAATTCATATGAATTATGATTCAGCAAAGTGAAAGAAAGAAAAACAATTGTCTTAAGAAAAGCAATATTCCTTGCCCTATGTGCACTTCCACATGCAGCTTTAGTACCAGAGTATATTGGCACCATCCCCCAATTATTTCATGCAGTGCTTGCTAATATGCACCTGCATCAATTCACTTCTGTGGATCAGAACATATGGGAAAATATTTCTTTTGAAAGTGATGAATTTGAATAATGTGAAATAAATGTATATTTTTTTTATTGGTAGCAATTCTTGCCTTCCAGCTCCTTTATCTTCCATGCCCTAGTGGCATAGAGTCATTAGGAGTCAGATAAGAGTTAAATTCAATTAAATAATAATCTCATAATTGGCTTCATAATGACCAGGTTTGTGTTGCTAAAACAAATGCAGTGAGACACGGAT
>NW_015391430.1:24103-25451 GCF_001527695.2 Protobothrops mucrosquamatus
TGCTGGAATTGGGTATGTCTAGTTTAACAAAGAGAAGGACGAGGGGGGACATGATAGCAGTGTTCCAATATCTCAGGGGCTGCCACAAAGAAGAGGGAGTCAAGCTATTTTCCAAAGCGCCTGAAGGCAGGACAAGGAGCAACGGGTGGAAACTAACCAAAGAGAGAAGCAACCTAGAACTAAGGAGAAACTTCCTGACTGTTAGAACAATTAACCAGTGGAACAACCTGCCTCCAGAAGCGGTGAATGCACCAACAATGGAAGTTTTTAAGAAGAAACTGGACAGCCATTTGTCCGAAATGGTATAGGGTTTCCTGCCTGAGCAGGGGGTTGGACTAGATGACCTCCAAGGTGCCTTCCAACTTTATCATTATTATTATTATTATTACTTAATGGCTATGTTCAAATAACACACTGAACCACAGCATTCACACAATTTGCTAAACTTGTGTAGTTTTAATATTAGATCAACCAAGATTGCTATTGAAATTGCAGGTATTATAACATCTGGAGGGCACTAGGCAGACAGAGGACAGCTGAGTAGTCAAATATCTGTTTACTGTTTAGAATATCCTGAGTTATTCCCCAGTTTTTACAGTGAAAAGAATTGGGGAGTTTTTTGCTGCAGTTTTTCCTGCGATAGAGATTTCCTTCTTGTGAAAAGAAGCAATGGAATTATTTGCACCAATGGGTCTTACTCGGTGGCCTGGTCTTCACAAAATACCAAACTGAACCATTAGAGGGATTAGTGCATTGTGGAAAATTATAAAAGAGTCTATGATCCAGTTGTTAGATTTAGATGTTAGAATTAACCCAGAACAGGCACAGCACAGATCATATGTAAGGTTAAAGTAACCACACTCCATCAGTTGTGAAAACCTAACCGATTATCCACTTCAGCTTGAGTTTATCCGCTTTAATTTTCCAATTAAAAAAACCCAAAGAAACCCAAAGAATTAATGCAAATATAGAAATCTAATATGTTCCACACATGAATGTTGCCAGTGGACAAAGAGAAGATATGTTCTCTTGAAACCAAGGATTCTAAATTGACTGAACTGTTTTAGAACTCAATCTGCTAAACAGGTTTTTGTGCAGCCCTATTTATTTTCTTACCATACATAGCCAAGGGTATGTTCTAAGAGGGGTTGTAAGAGTGGATGGAGAATTTTCCTCCCCCGGCAGCATATATACCCCATGAACTACTCACTCTAATATTTTCTCCATGGAAATGTAGGGTATCGCCACAGATATTTCAATCTACTTCTGGAAGACTGGGCATAGTCTTCTTCTGGACTCTCCACTTACAGGAGCAGCCACCTGGAAGACCTCGGATGCTGACACTGCC
>NW_015391431.1:0-1062 GCF_001527695.2 Protobothrops mucrosquamatus
GGCTTGTAATCACACAATTCCATTGGCTGGCAAGACCCTGTTGCTAGTTAGCCAACCAGCAACGGGCATGAAACTGTATGCAGATGGAGAAGGGCAATCACCCTTAATGGGCGATCAATGGTGAAGGGCAATCACCCTTAATGGGTGATCAGGATATGCATAGGGGATTAAGGGGGGGGAATACAAAGAACACAACATAAACCACTTCCTTATTTTTCTTGAGATCATTACCTGCATACAGTATTCCCATGTAAAAGTTATATCTACATCTATGCTTTATAAAATAAGGCCTTCATCTGTAAAGTGGTATTCAAAGATGAAACGGAATTAACAGTGCAATGAATATGTCTGTGTTTGATGGTTTAGTACTCTTTTCTAGTCTTTAAATTCTGTTTTCTGACTGAAGCTTATAGTTCAGTATTGGGTGTTACAGGTTTATTCCACACCTCAGGACTGAAATCTGCTTCTCATTTTTATGCGGCAATTGCAACTACTGCTTTAGCTTTATTCATTTATTTCTACTTATAATCAAATCCTTGCCTGTACAAAATTACTGTATACATGCCATTTTCTAAAATTATATGTTTGATGTGTTTAATATTTCCCTTGGGTTTTATTGCTTTTATATTTTTATGAGATTTATTGTGTATCACTTTATAATGCTTGTGGAAAGGTACTATAGTATTAAAATTGTAAATATACTGTGTTTGTATTTTGTAATAAATAAACTGCGCTCTACCTCAAAAAATATTTTCACTATTTTTAAAAGGTAATTTTTAAAACATTTCCTCAGTATTTGGCCTTTGTGTTCATATTAATAAGTCCCATTCACTCCCATTTTTACAGTATTTGAATATTTTTTTAAAAAATTCAAAAATATTTTTCAACAAACCATTAATTGTTGTATGTAATTTTACTTTTTGTGTACACATTTTATATTACCCTATCAGTCCAAATTATTTACTGTATATGCACTGAGGACATTTTACAAATGAAAAACTTTATCTTAAAACTTGGAGTGATGCAAAAACAGAAGCAGAACTGGATTCCAATGTTCTATCT
>NW_015391431.1:3171-6121 GCF_001527695.2 Protobothrops mucrosquamatus
TGACCTCCTCATATGTTAATCTCTCATAAGGGACCAACAAGCGCTTAATGATATACATAGTGCATAAAGGCATTTCATAATATATGATACAATAAGATAACCTTTATTGTCATTTTTTACATTTTACACTGGCCCACATTAAAAATGAAATTGTGTTGCCTGCTCTCAAAAGAAAGTATATATCTACCCATACATATAACATGACACTCATATATACATGCTGTATACATACATATATATATGTATGCTCAAGCATCGCTTATAGGCTATGTCCTGGATAGAAAGAAGTGAACTACCAATAATCTTTTCTGTCATCCTCACCACTCTCTGCACAGCCTTCCTGTCCAAAGCAGTAATGCTTCCAAACTAGACAGTAATGCAAAATGACAGGATGCTCTCAATCGTCCCTCTATAGAAAGTGGTAAGGACAGGGGAAGGAAGATGTACTTTTCTCACACAATGCAGAAAATAAAGGTGCTACTGTGTCCGCTTCACCAGTGTCTCATTGTTGAGCTATCAGGCTAGCCTACTCATTCCTGACAGTTAGAACAATTAACCAGTGGAACAACCTGCCTCCAGAAGCGGTGAATGCTCCAACACTGGAAGTTTTTAAGAGACTGGACAGCTATTTGTCTGAAATGGTATAGGGTTTCCTGCCTGAGCAGGGGGTTGGACTAGATGACCTCCAAGGTCCCTTCCAACTTTATTATTATTATTATTATTATTATTATTATTATTATTATTATTATTATTATTATTATTATTATTATTATTATTATTATTATTATTATTAGCTGCACACCCAGAAACTTGATGCTGCTAACCATCTACACAGGCGAATCATTAATACACAGAGATGTGTGACTGTGCCTTTTCTGAAATCGACAATGATCTCTTTAGTTTTTCCTATGTTTAAAACGAGGCTGTTTTTGTTACACCAGTTCACCAAACCCTCCACTTCCTTGCAGTAAGCACCCTCATTGTCATCCTGAATAAGACCCACTACTGTTGTATCATCTGCATACTTCACAATATGGTTAGTAGCAAACTTAGCACAACAGTCAGGGGTCAACAGGGTGAACAATAGCGGACTTAGAATACAGCCCTGAGGAGAACCTGTGCTCAAGAAAATGGTGTTAGAAATATTAGTCCCAACTCGCACATATGCTTATTGCACACATGGAGCATGAGGTAATATGGTTCAAATTCCAGGATCTCCAAAATTCAATAGCTAATATGTGGCCACTAGCATATACTCTGTGACTCCTGGGGCTGCCCAAAATGGTGATTAAAAAAAAATAGGCAGGTTTTTTTTTTTTTCATTTTTGCAGTACAGGGATTAAATGGGCAAAACGGAAATTGCAGAGAGTTAATGCATCAATTTCAGTGGTAAAGTCAGGTATGTTGTGCTTCAACAAGCTTAAGAACTATTTTGCAAGCAGTTTTGAATCCTCCAACTGCTCCCCTCAGCAGTAAAAAAGGGCAGAAAATATAAAACCTCCCTCTTCAGTAATATTACCAAATCATGCACACTGCAGTTCTCAGGGGCTGAAAATCAATCATTCTATCAATCAATGATGATAATGATGCACACTATCTCCAAGTGAAAAATATTACCTTGTTTTAGGTAGGGGTTGGCAATTTTTGGTAGCCAGGAACTGTTCTTGATACTGAAGAAGCAGATCCACAGGGGGTGGACAATAATGCAAAATGATTGGAGAACTGTTTTGAATCTGTGTGGGGATCCCATTTCTAGTTTTTCTCCCCCTGGAATTTTTAGAAGAGGTTGAAGGGCTTTTGTTTTCTGCACTAAGTCATGCACTAGTAATGCAGAGCAGTGTTTCTCAAGCTTGGCTATTTAAAGACATGTGGACTTTAACTCCCAGAATCCCCCATCCAGCCATCAAGATGGATCATTTTAATACATATAAAATGTACCAGGGATCAAGATAAACACAATGCAAACATCAGCCCTTTTCTGTTTATATCTCTGTTGCAGCAAGCAACCCTCTCTTGCCTTTTTATTTTATTTTATTTTGGCAACTAGAACACACAGCATAATCATCACAAGTTATCAATGTCATACTTTTGTCACCAGAAGTTGAAGAAGTCTGCAGGGTTCCTATTTGGATGCAAATCCCAAAAGTTCCTCCTCCTGTGATTCATATCAAAATCAACTTTGAAAATGGTTTTGATATTAGAAACTGCTGTCAGGATAAAACTTTTATTCAACCACAGGATGTCCAACTCCAAGAAAACTTCTGCTTCTGTTTCACACTTTTGGCTTTTCTTTCATTCTCCCCTAGTCTGTCTGCCTTTCTTTTACTCAGACTTCAGTGTAATGAAATAATTGATAAACATATCTTTAACAATATGGAACAAAGGGATAATAAAGCTGTTGGGAATGTTATACAGTGTTTCTTAAAAATGCTCAGCAATATTAAAAATGCTCTTGGCATGTGTGATAATTAAATCTCCTGATGACAATTAATTATTCTGTATTGTTATCAATTATCTTTACATGTCCTGTTACTAAATGTAATTGGCTATGTAGTAGTTTCTTTTATCCACCTAGGAAGTATGTATTATGGCATTTTATTGTATATGGAGGGCTGCTTACTACTGTATTATTTAACTTTGGGCATCAGGCTCAACCCTTCCAAGACCGAGTGGCTGTGGCTGCCGGCGCCTTGGCATAGTCAGCTGACCCCATCGCTGACTATAGGGGGCGAAATTTTGGCCCCCTCAGAAAAGGCTCGCAACTTGGGAGTCCTCCTGGATCCACGGCTGACATTGGAAGACCATCTGTCGGCCGTGACCAGGGGGGCGTTTTATCAGGTTCGCCTGATTCACCAGTTGCGACCTTTTCTGGACCGGGACGCCTTGCGCACAGTCACTCATGCTCTCGTTACCTCTCGCCTGGACTACTGTAATGCTCTCTACATGGGGC
>NW_015391431.1:7139-10274 GCF_001527695.2 Protobothrops mucrosquamatus
ATTTTAGAAGCAATTTTAATTGGAAACACAGCCGTCAATATTTGGTTTTTAATTCGGTTTTATTGGGGTTTATATTGTTGTATTTTTTTGTATTTTTTGTATTTTGTATTGTGTATAGTATCTGTTTTTTAAATATGCTGTGAACCGCCCTGAGTCCTATGGGAGAAGGGCGGTATATAAATTAAATTTAAGATAAGATGATAAGATCGTGGGTTATTGGTTGTAACTGTTCATTTAATGTTTGTGTTACCGTGCAGAGGTCACTGTTGTGAGATGGGCAGTCAAGTAAATCATATAAATGAATAAATCTCCAAATATTTACCTGTAAAATGGAAGGATCGCCTTACATTCATGAAAGTAAGCCTTATCTATAGAGATTCACTAATAGAACTTGAAGGAGGAAATTTGTGGTGTCAATGAGTGGAGAACCTTCAGGATTCTGCACTTTTATTGAGAATAATTATTTTCAGTAAGGGAAAAACAATGGCAATCCAGAATATTATTCTCCTCTCCTGCTTCATTGTCCTCTAAAAGGGAGGAGAAGGAGGGGGAGTGAAAAATATATTTGTCTTGGCATCTTTTGTTGTTGACTTTCATGATTTAAGAATCCTAACTACAATGCATAGGTACTTCTGAACTCAAGAGAACGTAGTATAAAGTAAGCACATATATTTTATACTTGCTGTACCTAGTGGCAATAGCTAACTTTCCCCATTCTCTTTTTTTCTTTTCTTCTCTTCCCTGTTCAACTTTTCTCCTGTTTTCTCTTCCCTCCCCAATGCAACTGCCCTTGGTCACATTTATACCTGGTCTTCTTCTCCCTTCTCTCACCTATGCCTATTTAGACAGGGATCCTTTTTTACAAAGAGATTGCCACAAAAAGAATTTTAATCAGTGGTTATTAATCCACTTAATATAAATTTAACGCTTTGTTCTAGCTCTGCCCTTTAATGGAGTGTGGCCTCTGGCCAAACATGCTGAATATATGAGTATACATGCAAGCAAATCTGTTAATGTATCACATGCACTCAGTAATGGGATAGGGAGAAACCTGAAGAATTGGTTTCAACTGCAATTGGCAACTCTGTGAAGGAATAAAGGAAATTTAAGTATTAACATATATCCTTGAGCATGTAGGCATCTGTATGAGTGTGTATATTTCGCTTAACTAGCCATTTTCTTACATACATGCTTATCTTTATTTTGGATGAATACAGTGGTTTTGGGATAGTATCTGAAGACAGGCAAAATGAAAGAGATTTCACTTAAGACTGGTCTTACCATCAAGAAAAAGATTAAGATTTCTGCTTTTTCTTTCTCAAGTCTTGGTTTGGGGGTCTTTGATGTGGTTTGACCTGACAAACAAACACACTTGCACAAATTCACTAGACTATAGCTAGTCATTCCACTATCATAAGTGATGAGTTGTATAACAACAAAAAGAGGAAATATTTATGCCACTTTTTCTTCTTTTACATTTTAGAACAAAGCAAATTTCAGGGCTTCAGTAGCTCTCCAGAATTCACTAACACGATTCCAAGGTACCCAAGAGATTTTATTTTGATACTCCCCCTTTTGTAATGGGTAGAAGAAACAATCTTGAGAATCAGGAGGAAGAGTCACTACCAAGACAATGACCAAGTAAAAGAACTCTGAATCCAGGTAGGACTGTAATCTAAGTTACCCTCAGACCTTCAAGACCTTCCCTAGTTCTCATAAAGATAAAAGTATGGAGGGGGGAAAATACACTTGGACTTGCAAGATTCTGGTTTGTAACCTTATAATACAGGGGTTCCCAACCCCTGGGCCACGATCCATTACCGGGCTGTGGCCTACTCAGAATTGGGCCACACGAGCGGTGGGCCGGTGTGCACACATGCATGTGCAGCTTGACTCGTGCAAGTAGTGGGCCAGTGTGCATGCACATGCATACACAGCTCCACTTGCAGTCAAGCTGCATGTACATGAGGGCATGCGCTGGTCCGCCACTCATGTGAGTTGAGCTGTGCATCCCAGCCCACCTTTCATGCAGTCTGGTTCTCCCCCCCCCCAGCTAGGCCACCAAGCTGCAAAAGTTGGGGACCACTGTTATAATAAAAGTAGCATTAACATGCATGACTTGGTTTCCTAGTCTCATCTTTCATGAAGGACTGGCATCTTTCTTATTGTTCTTGCTACTCCTTCCAGTGAGAGGAAAGGGATGGGGCAGATTGAGGAGTGGGTAGGAAAGATTTCAGATATCACTACATTCCCAAACTTATCTGCAGTGGCTGAATTTCAGAACATGTGAATGGGAAGGGGGTTAGGGTTAGGGTTTTCTTCCCACTGTCAGACCTTAATTTGATTCAAGTCAAATTAAGTTTTCCCATCTCCTGTTGTTACATATTGTACTATTTTTACTCCAGAGACAGAGGCCAGATGCCATTAGTTCTTACTCTACTCCAGTGATGGCGAACCTTTTAGAGACCGAGTGCCCAAAACCTGCTCCCCGCCCCGCTCCGCCTCTCGCCCTGCCTGCTCCGCCCCTGCCTGCCCCCTGCTCCATCCACCCACAGGGCCATGCACTGCCTCAATGGCCTGCCGTAGCAGATCACCCAGGCAGCCCTGCAGTGCCATGGCAGCCATGCCGTCCGCCCACACCCTGCAGCATCATCTGCACACTATGGAGCTCAAGGGCGGAGTCTTGTCCCTGCTGCCCAGCTATGTCCTTGGCTGCGCTGCTCTGTGCAGGCCGCGCCTGGGGGTGACTCTCCTCCAGGGGGGCTGCTGGAGAGGAGGGGGCTGCAGGGGGAGGTGGGGCTGGGGCAATGGCACGTGTGCCCACAGAGAGGGCTCCAAGTGCCGCCTCTGGCATGCATGCCATATGTTCACCACCACTGCTCTACTCTATAGATATATATAAATATTGACAACTTACCCCAGAATCAATTGAGGCTTTTACTTTACTTTACTTTATTTTTGATTTATATCCCGCCCTTCTCCCAACAGGGACTCAGGGCGGCTCACAACATATTTAAAACAGAAACATATTTACAGTCCCCACCCAATAAAACCAATTAAGACCAAATATTTTAAAGTTGTGCTGTTTAAAATTTTCTAAAAAAATGAACCCGATTTAAAATCCTCCCTAGGCCA
>NW_015391431.1:11930-19884 GCF_001527695.2 Protobothrops mucrosquamatus
CGGATTCGGTTCGGCTGGCCCTCCAACTGCTCTCTAGGCGTCTTTTCCGACGTTTCATCTCTCTCAGCTCCCCGGTGAACCAGGGAGCCAGTCGAGATCTACGTCGGGTCAGAGGCCGCAAAGGCACGACTCGGTCCAATGCTGCGGCGGCAGTTGTCTCCCAAGCCGCCGCCTGATTTTCCACCGAGTCGTGGACCAGGTCCTCCGGATATCTGTGCTTTTCCAAACTCTTCTGTTCTTTGAAATATACAGAAAATCCACCAATTCCTATTTTTCTTGAAATTTCAAATCAGAATATATGTTCTAGCTCCAGCAATTATACATACAGTATATGCACAAAGCATTCTACTTATATACATACAAATTTTTAATGTTACTACCACTTCGGTGTTATTGCTAGCTATTGTTACTCCTGTTACTGTGATATTTAATGATTCTGAAATTTTTTTTTATGCAACCTGTTATCCAGATGTACTAGATCAGTGGTGGCGAACCTATGGCACGCGTGCCGGAGGCGGCACTCAGAGCCCTCTCTGTGGGCACGCGCGCCATGGCAACTGTCCCTCTTCAACCAGCCGCCTGCTAACTCGCTGAGGTCCCACATGGCCGGATGCATCCCGGCACGGCTGGTTTCCCTCCACCCCATCCTGTCCCTCCTGGCCTTGCATGCTCTCCTTTTCCCGGGCACAACCCACTGCATCGCTTCCTCAGCTGTCGGCTGGCCATTCATCTCAGAGGCGGTTTCTTTGAACTGCTGGCGGTGGGTTGCGGAGCTCCAGAGTGCGCCGGTCAAAGAGCTGGCAAGCTGTGGCTGCTGACAGACACCATCGGCCCCCATGTGCTCGCTGACCTCTGTATGCGGGGGCCAATGGTGCCAGGCAGCAGCCGCCCTGGCCCTTGCCTTGCCCCATGGCAAGGGCACCCCCTCCCTGCCATGCCTCATCCTGCAGGATGAGCCTCCTGCCTACCACCCCACCTACCAGAGACCCCTTGGATCTCCCCCAACCCTGCCCACCCCCATAGGCGTCCCTCCCCATGAGCAACATTGAGGTGACCATGCCCACCTTGGCCACACCCAATCTGCCATGACCACCACAGCCACACCCAACCAGTGGGCCATGCCCACCTGGTACCCAGCGACAAATAAGTGGGTTTTGGGTTGCAGTTTGGGCACTCGGTCTCTAAAAGTTTCACCATCACTGTACTAGATACTAGCTATCATAATTCTTAGTCAACTTTGGTTATACATGTTGAGAATTATGAAAATTGCAGGCAGGATTGGATTTAAACCTGGAAAGGTAGAAACTTGAAAGTTGGAAAATTTAAGGTGAAAAGTGATTTGCTCCTCCTGTTTTAATTTTGTATCAATGATGATTATAATGATGGTGAAGATCATTTTAGTAGCAACTTTACTGTTCTTCAATTAACCTTTCTTGACTGAAATTCTGGTGGATAATAATACGTATGTATGTATGTATATATGTATGCATGTATGTACGTGTTTACGGTATATCCAATTTTATTCTTTTTTTTCAAATTTCAAGGTGGTGATTATGAGGAACAATGAGTGTTTGTGTTGTATCATTTTTCAATAGTGAGTTATACAATTAAATTTGAAAGAGAGACTACAACACAATATTAATTTCTGGATATTATAATTTTATAATATAAAAGTTATAAATTTACAAACGAGGGAAAAAGTATATTAAAACATAATGCAGTGCTGTGCATTATGTGAGACTGAATGTTACAAAAGGGCAGATGATATATTGTGTCTAAGTCAAGAAAGAGCCACTTTCTGAATCAATAAGTTTTTGCAAACCCTGTTTCCATTTATTTTGTAAACACCTTTGGCCCCTGCACGAGACTGCAAACCAGGGCTTCATGTCTCAAATCACTGCCAATTCAGAGAATGAGTGGTGCCCTTTTTCAAAATAAAAACAAAGAGATATCATTGATTAACACAGATTGTCAGTGAAATCCCAAAGTCCATTGCCCTCTTAGAATTAAGTATGTCACTTAACACAAACATATGTAACGAGTTAAAAGAAGAGCAAGCATGAGACAGCAAAAACTAATATTAGAAGATCATAAAAAATTATACAGGCTGCAGAATGGAATCCTAAGCACTCCTTTGCCTACCCAGGGCAAAATGTGTGCAGAGGAGGAAGGATTCTTACTATTTTGTTAAGTTGCAAATACTTTTTATAATAATAATAATAATAATAATAATAATAATAATAATAATAATAATAATAATAATAATAATAATAATAATAATAATAATAATAATAATAATAATAATAATAATAATAATAAAGTTGGAAGGGACCTTAGAGGTCATCTAGTCCAACCCCAGGTTGCTAGATGACCTTAGAGGTCATCTAGTCCAACCCCAGGTTGCTCAGGTAGGAAACCGTATACCATTTCAGACAAATGGCTGTCCAGTCTCTTCTTAAAAACTTCCAGTGCTGGAGCATTCACCGCTTCTGGAGGCAGATTGTTCCACTGGTTAATTGTTCTCACTGTCAGGAAGTTTCTCCTTAGTTCTAGGTTGCTTCTCTCCTTGATTAGTTTCCATCCGTTGCTTCTTGTCCTGCCTTCAGGCGCTTTGGAAAATAGTTTGACTCCCTCTTCTTTGTGGCAGCCCCTGGGATATTGGAATACTGCTATCATGTCCCCTCTTATCGAGTAGTAGGTTGTGATCTACTTTATCAAATGCCTTACTGAAGTCCAAGTAAATTATATCCACAGCATTCCTCTGATCCACTAATTTTGTCACTTGGTCAAAGAATGCAATAGGATTTGTCTGGCATGATCTGTTTTTGATAAACCCATGTTGGCTTTTAGTAATGACTTTGTTTGCCTCTAGGTGTTCTCTGATTCGTTGTTTGATTATCTTTTCCAGAATCTTCCCAGGTATTGAGGTCAGGCTGATAGGTCTGTAATTTCCTGGATCCATTTTTTTTCCTTTTTTGAAGATGGGAACTACATCAGCTCTTTTCCAGTCCTTTGGTAGTTCCCCAGTGCTCCAGGATCTTTGAAAAATATAGCTCAGTGGTTCTGAGATCACATCTGCCAGTTCCTTGAGAACCTTGGGTATAATCCATCTGATCCTGATGATTTGAACTCGTCTAGGCTGGACAGGTGCTCACTTATCGTTTTCTTGCCTATCTTAACTTGTGTTTCTATTCTATTTTTTATGGCACTATTTTTGATAGGTTGGTCTGTTTTTTCCCTTTGTGTAAAGACAGATGCAAAAAACAAGTTAAATAGTTCTGCTTTTTCCCTATTGCTTGTCACCTTCTTGCCACTTTCATCCACTTATGGACCAATCATTTCCTTCACTTTTTTCTTGTTTTTTACATGTTGAAAGAAGCTTTTTTGTTATTTTTTACTTTGGTTGCAAGCCTTAGTTCATTATGAGCCTTAGCTTTGCTCACTTCATCTTTGCAGGCTCGGGCTATTTGCTGATATTTAGTTCCTTTTTTTTTTTCTTTACTTTTCCTGCCATCAGAAAGACAGAAGCCTGTTAGTTCTAAGACTAGAATATTTTTTCTCCTCTGTTCTGACTAGAAATGGATAACTCTTCGGGACTTATTTGGTTTCACCACATCATATACAACTATTGATGTATCCTGAAATTGTGTTAGCAAAACTTTGCAGCATATGGTTAATATTTAACAGCTCAATTTTTGTTTGATTTGGGGTTTCAGACAGAGTTTAAGAGAAAATGAGAATATAAGGTCTTTGTGAAACAAGGAGTGCTCATTTGCAAGTTTAAAATATGTTCTCCCTGGACTCATTCTCTCTTTTTTTCAGATAGGAATTATTTTCACATTTGGAAAGAATAAAATCTATATAACGCAATCATTTATATGCTTTACATTTGTACTGAAAGGATATTCAGATCCTGAATCTGAAATAGACCATTTTCAATAACGTCAGGTGTTGATCTTGGGAAAAATGGGCATGGAAGCAAAGGAAAAAAAATAAAAGGCCCTTCAGTGAAACTAGAATGATTGCAGGAAGAGAAAGTAGAAATTCTGTGAGGGAAATGTATTTAAAAATATACTAATCTCCAAGGTGGCAAACGAACAACTGGAACGGAGGGGAAAGCATTGTCTTAGAAAGTGCTACAGAAGTGTCTGAAATTATACCAATGGGAGCCATAAAAAGGATGCTTGCTGGAATGATGAAGGCAAAGGTGCTCTGGCAAATAAATGTCGGAGAAAGCTTGCTACAAAAATGATGAGAGAAAGAAATTATGTAATACACATGTGGAGGAAAAAAATAGATCCAAAATAGAGTTAAAGTGAACAAGGAATGGTTCAGATTAAAAGAAGCAGAGAGAAATGCAGAGCCCATTTCGATGACTATAAAAATATGCAAGTAGATGAAGACTGCTTAGCAAGGAACTTCCGTGGACTGAATGGCATTAAAAATAAAAGTGCTGAAATGTTTTTACTTAAAACTGAACTCAGGGAATACTAGAAGGAATAGTTTAGAGATTTATATGAGAATAACTGTGATAGTTTGAGGAGTAGAATTGAAATGAATGCTATAACTAGTAGAGTCCAAGAAGGGGAAAAATCATAAATGCTGTAAGGCAGTAGTGAGGCTGCAGGGATATAGGAAGAAATGCTAAAATATGGATCAGGATTGCTTATGAAATGGCTGTGCAATTTGATTAATGTGCATGTAAAGACTGTATTCCGATCAATACCAAATTACTCTCGTCAGCTTACACTTAAAAACAAGAATGATAAAAGAAATAAGTCTTGTCTAAACTTGAAAAAACACCACTCTAGTTTCCTCATACAAGACATTTTGAATAAGAGTGAACAAAAAACTATGGAATGGCTACTTAAATAGACATTTCTTGAAAGTGTCTGGCAAATTTTGACTGGAAGAGCACAAGAGGTGAGAATGAATAAACATTGAGAACTGCAGTGCAGCTTGATGGCAGCCAACATCAAGGATCTGTAGTCTATATTTTGGCACTTCAGAGGGTGACTGAGAAACTGAATGTTAGAATGTGTGTTGCATTTTTGATGATTTAGAGAAAGCAAATTAGCCTGAATTATGAAATATTTTTTTCTGAATAAAGAGTTGTTTTGTTTCATTGGTTGCAAATAAACAAAAAGAAAAAGACTAAATATATATTGTACATGGGGGGGAGGATCCCAGCTTTTAAACAGAACATTAAACCTTAACCTCAGAGAAGAATATTGATCAGTCTTTCCATTATTTTAATAAAGAGTTGGTTTAGAAGCAGAGGTTGAACTTGTAATATCAACCTAAGATTGTAACTCTGGGAAAATCCTTTTTTTTCCTTTGTAAAAGAGAGGGTGTTAGGTTTTTTTTTTTTTACCTCATGCCATGCATGCTAGTTACATTGCTAAATTCTAAATTGCTAGTATAAAATTCCATATCACATTTACATCTTTAAGCCATAACCCTCTTCCCCAAACTATAAAAACTCATTTAAGCATTTTAAAGCAAAATGGAATGTTTGTGGGGCAATGTGCATAAGAATCAGCTCCATCATTTTTGACTCCCAGCATAATGAGATGGATAGCCAGCCTTTTAAAAACAGTCTCCAAGAGTCCAGTACCAATGAAAACATTGCTGGCACTAGCATGATTACAAAGTAATAGCAACTCATGCATCTCTGGCAAGACAATTCTGTAACTGAAGANGGTCCAAAGAAATAATCCCTTGGCTAAGTCGCAGAGTGGATCAAGCCAGGCTTCTAGAATTACAAATGCTAGCATGAAACATGTTAAACTCCCTTTTTATATATCTAGAAACCCAAACGAAGAAGCACGTTTCGACAAATCCATGTAGTTCCTGGGTGACATGCTCACGGAATTTGAGAATAAATTAACTCTCAGTTTGCATTTTTCTGGAATATTCCCCTATTA
The DNA here is from genome assembly GCF_001527695.2 of Protobothrops mucrosquamatus. Classification (NCBI taxonomy): domain Eukaryota; kingdom Metazoa; phylum Chordata; class Lepidosauria; order Squamata; family Viperidae; genus Protobothrops; species Protobothrops mucrosquamatus. The sequence continues at coordinate 17,858 of NW_015391431.1, forward strand.
CTGTTATTGCAACATCCCAGATTTAGATCACAAAGGTCTTTTAAAAGAAAGCAGCCAAAATGAGCAGTAAGTAGCTGTTGTCCAAATACAGTGTTCGAAATTGATGTGAAAGGTTTGGACCCTCATTGAATGCCTAAGAAATAGAATTGGGTATTTCAATGATCAGCCTAGTTGAATATCTTGTTTGGGCAATGAAATAACTTGGTGTGATCAGAAAGCACATGGACTCTTTGGGAAAAAAGAGCGTTAGAGACACTAAAGAAACAGGTCACAGAACATGGATTCTTCAAGATAGCTAAGTTTGAAGTTTACAATTTGGTTCAGCATAGTAAAGTATATATGTTTATTCTTGCAGTCCAAGTGGGCATATAAGACCAAATCTATCTTATGGAGAGAGAAAATCTCTAATATACCATGAAATAAATGAGAATTAAGTATGTTAATTACATACCCAATTTAGAGAAATCTCATTTTAGTGCTCAATCAACTCATTGGAAGCAGGAGAATATGTAGATCCCTGGAGACATTCTTGCACAAGGAAAAACAAGAGACTCTTCTCAGCTACTTCATAACTAAAATGAGTGTGCTCATAAGAATATCTCCAAATTTTTCCTCTCCTCTAAAATAATGCTTGCAATTAAATTCTCTTCCATCAAACTGAATATCTGTTAGAAAAATGCGGGAGGGTTTTTATGCATGGCATTAGTTTATATCAAAGCCAGTTTCAGAGGATGGCAAGACTGAACATTTGCCAGATTCCCAAGTTCTACAGAATCCTGTCATCTTAACAATGCCACCAATTTCACTTACCAGCATACAGTAGAAATTTGCACTAATTTTCAGTTTGTCAAGTCTATTTCTTCCAAGTTAGAACCCCTCTGAATCACTTTTGAATGATCTTCAAATCCTGGAACCAATCCCTAAAATATTATTTCCCCCTCCCCCCCCGTCTCTTCTCTCCTCTCCCAAGCAATCAACTAACCTGCTGTAGAAGAGAGAAATAAAAAGAGTCCCATTCCATTGTTGTATCTAGGCTGAATGTTACTTTTTTTTTTACTCTATCTAGGAATTCTGCATAGATCAGATCATAATGATCAGTCATTTTTCCTGTAGAAAAGTTGCAGATGCTTTTCATTGATCTATTATGATTCAGCTGTATATGAATCAGAAATACCTCTATGGAGATTCTCAGTCATCCAGGTCATAATTATCCCAAAGGTGCTTTTTCAAGAGGCAACTGGACTTGCTTGTTTTTCTCAGAGAAGCGAAACATCTTAAAAAACAACAACAAGAAAGTCCAGTTGCACCGTTAGGATCAGAAATATCTCATTCTTCAGCATTGCAGAGAGATGGGAAAGGCACCATGAATGAGAGAAAAGTCACTAGAGCTTCTTGCTCCATATTCAGTGACACAGCTGAGTGGAGAACATTATATGATGTGCCAGAATAATTTCATTGTTGGTGTGGTACAGAGGGCACCATGACAATGGTGAGGACATTAGTAGCCACAGCTGTCTTTAGAAACCTGAATTCATCTTAGTTGAAAATGAAAAGCATGATGCAGTACAAGTAGTACATTTTAATTTAATTTTATCTCATCTTGTTAAAATTAAGATTATCATAATTTACAAATAGTTTGTCAAACAAATATATTGAAGTGACTTTTCAAAGCCAATAACATGCTTCTGTTTTGAATATGCAGCCATCTTGCTTGGATAATCAAAGTACATTGCAGTGATGCACTTCAATCTTAGCTTTATAGGCATAAAAACAGTGTCCACTTCTTCATATTTCACAGTGAGAACAGTAGTATTGCTCCTTCTAAAAAGGCGAAACGTCAGCGGTGGCTCGGGAGTTCTTGGCCTCCATGACGACCATGGACTTGACCCAATTAGTTCATGCACCCACTCACACGGGAGGACATGCACTGGATCTAATTTTTGTCTCTGGCCAGTGGCAGAATGATCTGGAAATGGGGGAGATAATTATAGAGCCTTTGTCATGGTCAGATCACGCACTCCTTAGGA
>NW_015391431.1:21852-25442 GCF_001527695.2 Protobothrops mucrosquamatus
CTGTACGCTCCCACAGAGTGGGTCTCCTCAGGGTGCCGTCAGCCAGACAGTGCCGGCTGGCGACCCCAAGGGGGAGGGCCTTCTCTGTGGGAGCTCCCACCCTCTGGAATGAACTGCCCCCAGAGATCAGGGTGATCCCTGATCTCCCTTCCTTCCGCCGCGCCCTTAAGACATGGTTGTTCCAGCTTGCGGGACTGGCGTAGGGGAAACTTTTAGAGGGGTTTTAATTATATTTTAATTAGATTAAATTTAAATATTTCCTTTTTAATTAATTTTTAAATTGTAATGTTATTTATGTATTTTATCTGATTGTTAGCCGCCCTGAGTCCGCAAGGAGAAGGGCGCGATATAAATTTAATAAATAATAATAATAATAATAAATAATAATAATTAGACTTCAGACTTGAGTACCCTCCAAGTAGGTATGAGACATTATTCGACAAACAATACAAGATGGAAATCTTGCATTCTTCCAAGAAATCCATTCACTTTTGCATAGATTCTTTCCAAATTAATATAAGGGTAATTAAAATCCTCCATGATCATTTTTCTTGTCTATTAAAAAAACAAGAAAGCTACTTTCTCTTTGCTTATCCTAAACACATTTAACAACACCCATTCAGACAGTAATATGGTTACAATTATTGTTAACATGCAGCATAGTACAAACTAGCTCATCACTTGATAGCAAATATGTTCTTTGTACAAATTCAGGATTCTGATGTTTTAGCTTTTGACTAAACGTAGATGTCTAAGGATCGCAACTGAGGATCCTGGTAAGTTTGCAAGTCAAAGATAACTTTATTAATATCCAAAAATTATTAATTTAAAATTATTTTTAAGATTGCAATGGATAATAATAGCAAAACTAATTCTGGAATATATATTTGTTGTTGTTTGTTTGCTTGTTTTATTTCTATAGCCACCCCACCCAACAAGTGATGCTTGGCAGTGTATTGTTTAACAAAACAGTTAAACAATGTAAACTAAATATATATGGTCACTGAGTAAAACTATTGCAATAGAAGTTAATATAACCACAAAAGAGGGCCCTGAACACATTCAGGGGCCCAGGTCCAGGCATGTAACAAGCTCTTCACAGCCTTATGAAAGACCATCAAGGTCAGGGTCATCCTAATTTCTAAAAGGGGGATTTTCCAGAAGGCCGAGAAGGTATTTCTTGGCTGATTATTACAATTTTAATTATCCCAAGACATACGTTTCAGCAGGGCTCTTTTTCTCATAGAACGCCCAGAATGGAGTTCTGGCACCTTTTTTGGATGGAACCTTATAGGGTAGGCAGGGCGGGTTGTATGACGTGTGTGAGTTCCGGCACCTTTTTTTTTTTTTTAGAAAAAAAGCACTACGTTTCAGGAAGATTGTTTTAATATATATAAACAGCTGAGTGAATATACTTCTGCCTTATGATAGTAATTATTGATGTATTTATAAAATCTGAAAAGAACCTCTAATATTTGTTCTTGATAAGGCTGGCTATGGAGCCAGCAGTCATTTCACAGCATCTTAGGCAGGGCAAGGGGAATTCTTTACCTGGTATTATATATCATCTCACTGTGTTCAAAATTTGGCATGCCGGCCATGCTGGGTTTGAGGACTCATCTACTGGGTATGTCCCCTGACATCTGCCACTGGGTATGTCCCCTGACATCTGGATCCTATGCCAGCAGCACCATTGGGTGTACGTTCTACATCAGGGTATTAGGAATTTATTGTTTTAAGAACACTGAGGCTAAGATGAACCCATCTTCATTTTTGCTTGCTTGGTAGCAAATGTTCTCCCAGATTCTTTCCATGCTCTCCCCAGGATAGTTAATCTATCTATGGAAATACCTTTGTGCATATTGGAAAGCACTGCCATGCAGCTTCTCATTTTCAGGCAAAGGCTGTGAAGCTTTGTTTTCAATTATTCTTGGAGTCTTTCCCAGCCTTTCATTTATACCAACAATCATAGGCTCTTTGGTAAGAATTTTAACCTGCCAACAATCTCATTAAAAATCCATAGCCTGTGCATCCACAAATCTCAAACTTTACCTTTTAATTCTTGACATGTTGGGTGAGCTGTGAGTTTGGTATAGAAGGGGGGTAGGGGGAATCTGAACTATAAAAAGTAAATTTCCAAATTCAGGTATCAGTTGTGTTTCTGTCAATCTTCCCAGCTAAAAGCAACTTGATGAACTAATTCTACTTTATTTTAAGATTGCATTAACAGAATTTTGCGAGTCTCAAATTACAAACATCCCACTGCAACCTATGTCTGCTGGATCCATTAGAATAGGACCTTCCTAAATTTCTTTTTCTCACGGTTAAGCCACTGGGGGCTCTTGCTTCTCCTGTGTGATTGTTTCCTTGACAGCACCTCTTTCCCTTGTTCCTCAAGGTCATCCACACATTCCTTTGCAGTTTCTCCCACTTTGAACTAAAAATGACTGTTGGGATAAAGTATATATGAATGGGAAAACTTGATGGCCACATTTCATTTCATAGTGACCTAGGTACCAGGAGTAGTAGGGGATGTAGAATCACAGTTTATTTTTAAGCTATACTATTAATCAGGTTGCTAGATTAATTCTCTTTTTGGCTTTGTGCAATGCATTGAAACATAAATGACTTTGTATCAAACAATATAGTAATCCACAAATCAACAGCAACAAGAATAATCAGGTTTAAAACAAACCACATTTACTATGTTGTGCAAATGTAGCTAGTAAGTTTATAACTGACCTGGATAACTGCTTTGTATCTATCAGTGATTATCACTTGGTCTAAATCCATATTCAGTTCAGCAACTATAGTATAGAGTACAACAATAACAAACCATGTTATACCATTGTTTGCTGAAATCCATTCTGAAGAGAAGATTTCTACCTTTTAAGGAAGTCTATATTGTTGGCAAATATTTTTCCTCATTATGAAAATATTCAGAAACTCACAATAATCCACAGTTCTCCAATTCCTGTTCTGTATGCTAATCCTGTTTAGTCTTTCATGTGACAGCTACGTATATGAAGATAGTAATCATGGCAGTTCTTCGTATTTTATGACTTTATGAAATCTTTGTTAGTTCAATTTAAGGCTGGTAAGAATGACAGTGGACTCTAGTGGTAATATTGCTCAAGTGTAACACTAAGATAGATTGCACACAGTACCGCTTCTTAAATCCTTGGTAGCAAAAATGTAGGGAATGTCTCTGCTCTTTCCTCCATTAGTATTCTTTTTTTTTCTCCCCAAGAAGTGACTGAACAGCCATTTGTCTGAAATGGTATAGACTCTCCTGCTCGAGCAGAGAGTTGGACTAGATGACCTCCAAGGTCCCTTCCAACTCTGTTATTCTATGCTCTATGTTCTTTTACTGTCCTTTGCATAGATATCAGGACCACCATTCATATCCTGCTGCTCTTCCTGCAACAAGGCTCTCACCTGTCTGGCACCCTTTTCTTGCAGTTCATTCACAGCTGGTTCTCTTCCTTCTCTGCTACCCCTTCAGGGCCTGAAACCAGTTCTCTGTCATCAATGAACCTCCCATATCCACTGATCTTCCCCAGGACATATACCTGTCTGTATAATTCTAC
>NW_015391432.1:0-7710 GCF_001527695.2 Protobothrops mucrosquamatus
GTATTTTAATTTCAGAAGAAGTTGCATCCAAATTATTCTGGTTATGTAGTAGGGTTATAGGTGAATGAGTACACGTGGGGATGGATACAGAATATATCTGTTGCACGTGTAGGCAAATACACAAGCCCCAGTTGTTTGTCCTAGAAGGAAGCAATATCGGTAAAGTAATATTTCATTGTAACACATAGTTCAGATTCAAAGCATTGGACTGTTTTTCCGTAATATTACCAAAGTATGCTCTTGGTCAAGCGTGGTGCATTTATTGTTGCATTTTGGTTACAGGTTGCCGCTTTGCAGGAAGAGAAAAGTAGTTTGCTAGCAGAGAACCAGGTCTTAATGGAACGCTTAAATCAGTCTGATTCCATAGAAGATCCAAACAGCCCAGCAGGACGTAGACATCTACAGCTACAGACACAGTTGGAACAGCTCCAAGAGGAAACCTTTAGGTAGAGTTCCACAATAATGGACCAGCTATCAAAGAAATGCTTATTTCATTCCTGTCTGTCATTAGAATGAAGAGTTTCCAATCAATTTTACCATTAATTTTATTGTTAAACAAATCAGGATAAAAATACGGCTGCCTACAACAATGTTAATAGTATAATTTATAGATTAATAGTAATAATGAGAAGAAAAGAAGGAAAAAATTACAAGTATGTGCAAATTATATTGAAACAACTCCAAGATATTTATCTTCTATCTATGGTTTGAAATGCCCATTTCAGATCTTGATAAATAACACAAAGTCAAAACTTTCGGTTGTATAATTGTTTTATTCAGCCTCAATAAGTGCATCCAAACCTACTAGATAATTGCATTTGTAATTTGTTATGCAATGATTTCAGTCAGATTACATAATCTTTATTATTGTGGTCACCAACCAACAATATTTAAATATTAAAAATAGTAAAATTCTAAAGGTACTTTATGAATAAAATACTAAAAAGTCTTCTTATTGCTAAATGATTATGTGTGTCTGTGTCTATTTGTAACACTTTTGGGGTCAGTGACTGATGAGGTGTAAATTAAACCTGTATTGCTGGCATGCTAAGGATTAAAGAAGAAANACTGTTTTTCTATTAGGATCACCAGAGTGAGTGTCAGAAAGGTAAAATTGTCACTTAACTGCTTACAGCTAAATCTTTTAGTGAACTGAACAATATACTGTAGAATAATTCATTCCGACAATATAGACATTTATATTTTGCTTCCCTTAGTTGTTCCTATAAAACTGATTTTGCAGCATGATATAGCCTGTGCTCAAGACTAACTGGAACTTGTCCATAAGGTCATGACCAGACTGTCACAACTGATAATTGCATGCCCAGCTACAATCAAGGTTTGATAAGTTTAGGAACTATTTTTATGAAATATTCAAAGGGGAAGGGGGTGGATTGATTGTATACATCTGTGTTTTTAAAGGATGAAAATATATGTCTGCCAAGCTTTTTAATTTTCTTTGCTGTTTCTGCTATACCATTTCGTATGGTCTTTCATTAAAGAACATACCTGTAATTATCTGTTAGGAATGAAATTTATTAGACTTGATTATACGAGACTTCTTAACAATCAGTTTCAGTTCTTTAGTCCTACCTCTATCCCCTTATATAGAGAAATGCATTTTTTTATTTAATTTGTTTATTTACTTTATATCTCACCTTTCTACTTGTCTGAAAACTTAAAACGGCTAACAATAATTAAAATACAGAATACAAATATGAAAGAATATAAATTAAATGTAATGCTAAAAGTCCATTAAAAGAATTCATCTTGCGCCAAAATGAACTCGAATTTACTCAGGCATTCACCACTTGAAATTTTCATTTTTCAATTCCTACACATGTATTTATTGTATTGTATCAAGGCTAGTAACATAGTTGCAGTAGAGAAGTATTCTCCCTATTATTGCTTAAAATTAATCCCTTTGAAGAATGTTTATTTTGTCAGGCATACATTAAAAGAGAAAATTCACCTATACTAAATGAAAAAAATGAACATTTCAGTATTGTTGATGTAGTTCAGTATGACGTAGACATACTGGTCTATATATCTTTCTGAATTTTCTAAGCATGAATAATTACATTCTAAACATGATCACAATTGTTCTCTTACAGAATATATTCAGACCATCATGATGATGGAGGAATCTGTTCAACATGTGGTCATGACAGCCATTCAGGAGGTAAGGAGTTTAAAAATACATATATAGCCAAATTCATACTATGTGAATCTTTTAACAGTTGAGAAATATGATCATAGATGAAATATTTTTTAAACATAAATTAATCATATCTTCCATTTTGCTTTCATGTAGAATATTTACATTTTTGAAAGTTAATGCATCCCCTTTCCTATTAATTTCCACCAAATATTTGAATAGCATATTTAGCAGTAGATATTTTAATAACTGAATTTCATTATTATTAATGAAATAGGGAAGGCTCAGTAACTTGGAAAATCTGTGTGAACTTTCCTGTGAGTAAATACCACTGAATTGATTGGGACATACTGAGTGATGTGCTGACACCCAGCTCTGGAATTTCCCCCCCAAAATTACATGCATAGAGAAAAAATGTTTTCTAGGCCAGTGGCGGCGAACCTATGGCACGCATGCCAGAGGCGGCACTCGGAGTCCTCTCTGTGGGCATACGTGCCGTTGCCACAGCCTCGCCTCCCCCCACGACCCCCTCCTCACCAGCCCCCCTGGAGGAGAGTCACCCCCGAGCGTGGCCCACACAGAGCAGCGCAGCCAAGGACATAGCAGTCACGCAGTGTAGACAAGACTCTGCCCTCATGCCCCATCCGGCACAGTTGATGCTGCGGAGTGCGGGCAGAGGGCGTGGCCACCATGGCGCTGCTGGGCTGCCTGGACGATCTGCGACGGGCCCTGGAGGCAGTGAGTGGCCCTGCGGGCAGGCAGGGTAGGGGCGGGGCAGGGGGTGGAGCAGGGGTGGGGCCTGTTTTTGGGCACTCAGTCTCTAAAAGGTTCGCCATCACTGTTCTAGGTCTTTTCTGAACTTGGTTTTTTTCTTGAATAAATTTCATTACCCAGATTATGTAATATTGACATTGGGAGATGAACTTTGTTTTCTGTTTATATATTGTAGTTTATCCTACCAGGCTTGTATCATCCTGTTTGGAAGGATGAATTCATTGCTTCTTGATGCCATGCTATTCTTGCTGCTTGCTGAAGTGATTAGGTGCTCACTTCAAAGCTCTGGTGATGTTACCTAGTTTGGTAATGAAATATCTGGAGGAAGGAAATCAAGTTCAGAAAACATCTATAGCCCAACAATTCAACCCTGAGCTACATATTTACACCTTTGAATTTATTTTTGTTTCTTGAATCCTGCGGTGTGTGCAGTAGTAATTAATAGTGTATTTGTTTTATTATTTTGTTGGAATAGAAATGTAGAACGTGACCATGTTTCTTGTCACATGTACCCACTACAAACAAGTTTCTTGGCTGCTTTATACAGAACTTTTTTGGGAATGGGGATGAAGAGGTAGTATACTAAATAAATCTCTAAGAACCAACCTGTGATAACACAGAATCAATAACAAGCATTCAATAGATGCTGGTGCAGTTGAGGCACTTGGTTCTCTGCAATTAATGAAAGTAGAAAGAGATTTTCAAGAGCAGAATATACAGCTATATATTCCAGTAGTGTCCTCTTCCATCCTTTTAGAATGTCTGTTCAAAATTGCCGTTCAGTAATTTAAATTTAAATTACCATTTAAAATTCTTCTATTTGCAAATCAAGTTTCATTTATTGTTATTTTTTTTGAAAATTGGGGAATTATTTTTATTAGTCTCTGATGTACCCTGTATCTTACTGAATTACCAGTATATTTGATAATACCACAGTATTTGTTTCTCTTCTTTGTGGCAACTCTAGTTTATGAACAGTATAAGTATTAGTAGCAATAAGTTACATAAAATAATGTTTCTAATTCTTATCTCTCTCCCTAAAATTAGCTATGTTGAACCAAATAGTAAAATGTAAATTGCTTTCTTGATTAAATAAGGACATACCCAACACCCATAATACAGTACCTTGTATTTTAAATGCCCTTAATTCTTACATAGATACAAATGAGTTTTTTGCTTTTTCTAATCCAGTGTGATCTTATTGCAGTTGATGAGTAAAGAGTCTCCGGTCACTGCTGGAAATGATGGTTATGTTGATCTTGACCGTCAGGTATGTAACACCTACTGCTATTTTTTTCCTTCCATTTAGTAGAGTTCAGTTTGCATAATTTTGGAGCCACCCATCTATTTTGCTTTGTTTTTATCAGTTTATTTTTTTAATTTATTTGGAAAAGTGTAAAGGAAGCAGGCAACAAATTAGTGTCTTATTGGAACTGGTAAATTGTAGGAATTACAACTAACATCAATAAAGTAACATAATTATTCTGTTAGAATCATTGCCAGAAGGCAGCCTTGACAATGTTACACCACATTTTGATTTTTTTAATCTAGTTACCAGAAATGAGGTCAAAACAAAAGTATGTTTATCAGGTCCAGTGTGAAATTTCGAAAGCTAATTAGAGGCAAAGCTGGAGATGCAAAAACATCTGATTTTATAAAAACTGATACCACTGATATTGAGTAAAAAAAAAAACCAGTATTTTTTCATATTTTCTCTTTACATATAAAATCAAAATTTTAATTTCATTTGTAGCATTATTTTCTTTCTCTGCCATTTTAACAGTCAAACTGGCTTTATCTCAAAAACGCTATGAGTCTTTTTAAACTAGCAATCAGGTTCTTCGCCAATACATATCTCAAAGAAATTGATTACTTTAGAGAAATGCTACTCGTGTTATTAAATGCTGTACATTAATAAATTATTGAATATAATACACAAATATAGTATGGAACATAATTGGGAATATGCTTCATGCCATTATTCTCAATAGGCAGAATTAAACTTTGAAAGATTTTGGAATTGAATCTTTCTGAAAAATAATTTACTTAATATGAGTAAATTATTTCCCAGCATTCAAATTAGACATCAGCCTGCTTTAGATACACTATTTATTCTTAAGTTGCTGTTATCTTTTATGGTACTTCTAAAGCCATATTAAAGAGTGCTTGGTTGTTATAGCGAATGCTTGATGTAAGCTGTTGTTTTGTAGTAAACAGTTCAACATCACAAACACTTTGTAGTTGGTTGAACTGTAATGGGAGCTACTTTGAATGCCGATATAGAATTGAGTCCTTTATTTCTCTACTTAAACATGAGCAAATCATAGGCAAGAACCTGATAGAATAGACAGAAACGAGATAGTTGGATCAGGTAATCTGACCTGGTAAGAGATCTTCCTTAAAGAAGCCAGTCTTCCCTAGTTTACTGCTGTTCAGATGGGCCAACTTTCCCCAGATTTTCAATTATGACTTTGAAATTCCTGGGTTATAGCCATGTTCATTGATGTTCATTGATGTTCATTGATGGTTGTCCCAGAATAGATATCAAAAACTTTGCAGATTTTATCTTTGTTCCTTGTGTTAACTTTCCTTCTCCACGTATGTACAAAAACAGTTGAAATCAACAAATTACTTCTTTAAGGGGAAAGCTTGTAAGGCTTGAAACATTATGTATAATAAATTTTCTTATATAGAAAGTTTGTAATGCCTAAATTTATCTGATTGATTACATACCATCAAGTCATTGTGGATTCTTAGTGACCACATAGGTAGATTTTCTCCAGGATGATATGTCCCTAACCGATGCCATCAAGGTATACCCACCTCTGGTCATCCTCCATTAGAGCTGAATCCAGAGATACATGATTGAAACTTAACTACAATTATCTTTAATACTGTTGTTACATGATTTGTATTACTTGGATGCTGTGGCTCCTAAGTTAATTAGTGTATGAATATCTGGTATAAACATATCTCCTAAGATGCAACATTTTGCCATGCGTGCACAAGAGAAAAATATTGATGTAGGCTTTGTCTCCATGAAACAGAAAGCTTTGCAGGTAAATTGTCAAAATAAATTAGGGGGCATGCATAATTATTTTAAATATGGATTAATTATTTGGATTACTATCCTTTTTTATTTTTCATACCACTATTTTTAATAAATAAAAATATGTTTTATTTAAAAACACAGTTGAAGAAAACAACGGAAGAATTAAATGAAGCCTTAGCAACCAAAGAAGAAATTGCTCAGAGATGCCATGAACTAGATATGCAAGTAGGCACAGTATTTTGCTGTTATTTGCAGTATTGCATGAATCAGGGGAATGTAGTCTGTAGCCTTTCAGCTCTTTTTTTTATGAACCTACAGCCACTGTATAGTTTCCCATTCTGAGGTAGAAAGGATAATTTATGCTCTGACATATGCTACACCTGGATTAGAAAACATCTGCAGATCACCACTCCAAACAGGGAGAAACTGAACAACCCTGCCCATCTAATAACAGTATTCCCATATTGTGGTTTTTGCCTTGCTCATTGTTACTCTATCAAAACACCCCAAATCCTTCCTATGAAAGGTGAAAGAGCTGGTTTGGTTCATAAGCAAACAGTCTGTAAGGTCGACTGAAATAATACATTATTTTAAACAAACAAGCAAACTTCAAAGATCTTTTAGAACTACTTCTAGTAGTAGAACTCTGCCTTTATACTTGTCCTACATAAATCTCCTTGCCTCCTTCCTGATTTCTGTTTCTTAGCAAATCAAAGTCTTTTTTTTGTTCAAGTATACCAATAAATTTGGGTTGGTCGTAAAAAGAACCAGTGCATGAGGAGCAAATTTGTGATCCTGAGTCTTGTTTGCATCAGAACCAATGGTACACATAATTATTGGTAACTTAAAATCAGTCAGTCTTGTATCATTGAGTGTATACTGTTAAAAAAGGGAAATTGACCTGAGATAGCACTATATTTTTATTGCTACATATTCCAGCGTCTTAGTTTAGTGAATCATATGAAGGTAGACCAGTCCAATTTTTTGTTTTGAGTAGCATTTTATACCTGGCAATATGGACTTGAATGGACGTAGATGTAGATTATTGCCTTATTAAAAATCCACAGAATATTTATATAATACTCTAATATTTTCAGAGAGAGACAGTTAGTGTGGTTTAGTAGTTAAGATGCTGGACTAGGAGTAGAGAGGGTCAAGTTTTAATCCTTTTTTTTTTTTTTAGGAATGAGTGATTTTGAGCGAGTCAGTGTCTCTCAGTCCTAGATTGGGAAGTTGAGAAACATATATCTGCCAATTTGTGCTGAACCAGCATAATACTGTATGACTTTCAGTGAAGAGGATTTAAGTTGCACTTAATTGATCCTGAATGATGATGGTGATGGTGAAGATGATATTTTAGGGAAACTTCATATAATCTGATTCTTAAAATATCATTAGAAATCAATGTTTATAGTGTTTCTAAATAAATATTGCTGGTTTCCTTAAAGTATTAGTCCCAAATAACTATAGCTACAATTGCAATCTTATGAGTTCATTGTAGAAGTAATACTAGCAGAATCCTTCAAGGTATTTTAATTTCAGAAGAAGTTGCATCCAAATTATTCTGGTTATGTAGTAGGGTTATAGGTGAATGAGTACACGTGGGGATGGATACAGAATATATCTGTTGCACGTGTAGGCAAATACACAAGCCCCAGTTGTTTGTCCTAGAAGGAAGCAATATCGGTAAAGTAATATTTCATTGTAACACATAGTTCAGATTCAA
>NW_015391432.1:8096-22950 GCF_001527695.2 Protobothrops mucrosquamatus
TTGTGGTCACCAACCAACAATATTTAAATATTAAAAATAGTAAAATTCTAAAGGTACTTTATGAATAAAATACTAAAAAGTCTTCTTATTGCTAAATGATTATGTGTGTCTGTGTCTATTTGTAACACTTTTGGGGTCAGTGACTGATGAGGTGTAAATTAAACCTGTATTGCTGGCATGCTAAGGATTAAAGAAGAAATTTGCCATGTAAAGCAATAACAGCTGAAATAAAATGTGTATGTTGATGGTGATTTATATCAGGAACTGTAAAACCTTTTACAGTTGCCAATAATCCTAAAAATAAAAAGCCAATAAATTTGCCGCTTTTATGCCAGCTTTGCATAAAAGTGGCATTGGTCATTAATGCTGTTTGTTTTGCTGACTTTAAAAATACATAATTAAAAGGCTACTTGATGTCTTGCTTCTAACTTCCTGGATATATTTCTGTCTAATTTCTCATTATTTGCTGTATGGCCTAGGTAGAGGATCTAATTGGTAGCTGGACCTGAATCCACAGAATACTTTCATTACTTTAGGGAAAACAAATGGTTTTCAAAGGCTCTATGCATATGCATGTTTTTTTTAGTATGTAGTATTATTTATTAAGTAGATTTATATGGCCACTCAACTCACAGACGATGACATGACATAGAGCATTACAAAACAACAACATGGCAGTGACAAATACAACCACACAGGTCACTTGATTGACTCTAAATCAACCTGTAGTCCCCACACCCATTAATAAAACCATGTCTGTGCCTGAATATATGTACCCAATAAGAATTAAGTTACAGTTTCTGCAAATTTTGAGTGAGTGAAAATTATGATTTGCTGTTTTTGAAGGTTTTCTGAGTATCCCAGAGATTTTTTTCCCCTTAATTGGCAAAACACTATTCAGTGTTATTTATTTATGTTTAAAAGTAGATACACAGAAGAGAAGAAAACTGCAAATCTTGATTGTAAGTGCTTTTCCCTATGTAATATATTGTAGTGTTTTATTTCAGATTAGAAGCAGCAAAGGATGATTATAGAATTCGTTGTGAAGAGTTAGAAAAGGAAATTGCAGACTTGCGGCAACAAAATGAAGAATTAACAAATCTGGCTGAAGAAGCTCAGTCACTGAAAGATGAGATGGATGTATTAAGGTAAATCATTTTTAACCCTTTAGATTATATACTTTCTGATATAGTTTCATTGTCTGTTGATTAGAGTAAATCCAACATTGCATTCATTCATTCATCCATTTCATTCATTCATTGGTTCATTCGTTTGTTCATTCGTTCAATAATTTCTGTAGCTGTCCATCTCAGTCAATTACGCTGGCCAACTGCAATTGAAAATACTAAAAACATTTTAAAATATAAAAAACACTAAAAACATCCAGATTAAATATACATAGGAACAAGATACTTGGCCAGTTAGCAATACAGCCAAGAAACGGGGGGCCTCTAACACATTCAGCACCCCAAGCACGGAAACATAGCCAGGTCTTTAAGGCCTTATGAAAGGCTAACAAGTGTTGAGGCCATTGTAATCTCCGAAGGAAGGATGTTTCATAGAGCAGGGGCCACTGTGGGAAAAGATCGTCTTTTGGTTCCCACCAGTCAACACTCTTTAGTTGATGGGATCTGCAGTATGCCCATTCTGCTTGATCTAGTTGAATGGGTAGAGACTCTTGGAAAAAGATTATCTCTCAATTACCCTGCTCCTAAAGTTGGCTATGCTCAATAACACAATTTTTACATGTGATGCTTCCTGAAAATTGTCTATTGGCTCCAATTAATATAAAGTACTATAGTAAGCAAGATCACTACTACCAATGTAAACTTATCCGGATGCTTAGATTCTACTTCCAGGTTAAATCACTGTGAGAATTGGACATGGGGCTTTTACAGTTGTGCTGCTGTGCTCTATCTTAAATTTTTGGGCAGTAGCTGTCCATTTACTATAGCTTGGACAGATTTCCTCCCATAGACTGGTACGCTCCCACAGAGTGGGTCTCCTCAGGGTGCCGTCGGCCAAACAATGTCGGCTGGCGACCCCCAGGGGGAGGGCCTTCTCTGTGGGTGCCCCCACCCTCTGGAACGAACTACCCCCCGAGATCCGGACGATTCCGGATCTCCTTACTTTCCGCCGCGCCCTCAAGACATGGCTTTTCCAGCAAGCGGGCCTGACCTAGGGAGGATTTTTCTTAGGGATGATTTTAAGAATAATTTTAATAGGAATAACAGCTTCTAATATTTGGTTTTTAATTTGGTTTTATAGGGGTCTATATTTTTTGTATTTTGTATTTGTACTTGTTTTAATATGCTGTGCACCGCCCTGAGTCCTGCGGGAGAAGGGCGGTATATAAATTATTATTATTATTATTATTATTATTATTATTATTATTATTATTATTATTATTATTATTATTATTATTATTATTATTATTATATTATGCTGTAGGATTATTACGTCTTCATTAACTTGTTCTGAATCCATCTTTTAAATTCCTTGTCAGCTGCCATGAGATTTTAGATGAAGAACTGGCAAGTACTCTAGGGGCATATAGCATTGACTAGAGTGACCCCTCCAAATTTGGAGATGTTCCTCCAAATACAAAAAAAATAAAATGGTCTTTCCTATTGTCTGTTTCCAAGACGATTCAAGTCCCAACACTGGGAAGTCCCAATATGCCATTGCTGAATGCAGCCAGGAGTACACCCTAATGTTAACCACCCCACTTGGGTCTTGCAGTGAATAAAGACTCCTGGGACATTTCTTTTCTCCAAGAGTATAATTTACTAGACCAAAGATAGTTACAGAAGTAGCAAAGCCAACTTGGATATTTTTGTGTGCAAAAAACATAATTAACTTTCCCTTTTCCACTTGGCCTGCCCATAGTTATTTTTGCTTGGGTAACAGGCTCTTTGGTCTCACAGACATTCCCAGCAAATGACCTTGGAAGGCTGGCATTGTCTCAGGCTTTGAGCAGGATTCTTGGTATTCCTTTAAACCCTCCCCACATCCCTCCCACTGTTGCTATTGTCAGGCTGCGAACGGGAGTTGTGAAGCAAGCCGATTTGCAGCCTTGACACCTGTCTTCAGTGGAATCAAGAGTTGCTGTATGCATTTTCCTGTCCCATTTCCCTGCAAGTAGCACAGCTTTAAGATATACTTAAGCAGGTGAATCTAAGGCTACTCTTCCAATAAACTGAAAAGAGATTCTAATAACTAAATCTTGGTAACACTTCTCTTTCTAGGCACTCATCTGATAAAGTTGCCAAGTTAGAAAGCCAAGTAGAATCGTACAAAAAGAAGCTAGAAGATCTTGGGGATCTACGGAGGCAAGTGAAACTTTTGGAAGAGAAAAATACAATGTACATGCAAAACACAGTGAGCTTGGAAGAAGAACTGAGGAAAGCCAATGCAGCTCGCAGCCAATTGGAAACATATAAGAGGCAGGTGAGGGCAGGAACTAACAGAAATATATTCTGACAATCTTACAAATAATTTATGCGGGTCATCTTGCCCCTTCTACTGAGAGCCAGTGTGGTGCTGGAATAGGCATGAGGTGCTCCCAGGCCTGAGATTAGGTTGTTTGTCAAATCCCTAGGTTTGTTTTTTTTCTGATTATGTGTTGAGTGATTTTATCTGGAAGTATATGTAATTTTCTCTGTTAAATTGTAATTGTTTTTTTACCCTTCCTTTTTATTATGTAGAGTTACTTGGGAGTCAGATAATTTTTCAGTCAAATCAAAGTTTCTTCGGATGTTCTATTAATTTCTTCCTGTGGCTTAGTTTATATGTAAATTAGACAACTATGGCTTTTTACAGTGCTTTTTTTCTAAAAAAAAAAATGGTGCCAGAACTCATACATGTCATACAACCTGCCTTGCCTACCCTACAAGGTTCCATCCAAAAAAAGTGCCGGAACTCCGTTCTGGGCGTTCTATGAGAAAAAAAGCCCTGGCTTTTTACTATATCAAGGTTATGTTATGTTATGTTATGTGCAACCAGGCAGATGAATTATGAAGAACATATTTATGCAGCTTTATTCTCAAAGAAAGATTTTAGTATTGGACTGTGATCTTTAATTACATCATGGGGTAATCTTGAACACAAAGTTTTTTAGTTACCAATTTTGTTTTCATTTGTATCTGTGGGTATAGTTCCTTATTGAATTCATTTCTGTTTGTTATATATCTCAGTGAAAGAACCGACTTGAATAGGAAATATAATTTTGCTAAATCAAAATGGGGAAATATCTAGTGGTTGTGGGATGTAAACTCATCTTATTCTTTCATCAATAAAGTTATGTATTCTTTTCAATGCTCAGAGTCCAATTATTAACATTACTATTACTTAATATATTGCATACTATATTATAATAAATAGAAGAAATAATTAAGTAATAAACCGGTGTATATTTCAGAATGCAAGATTGTCATTCCATGTTTCCCAAAAGTACTGATTGCCACTGCTATGTTTTAATACAATACTTTATTGTTAGGAAAAGAAACCTAAGCAAATTTCTGTATATTCCCTGTGTCTCTTCGTTGGAGCATTTTGAAGCTTCTATTTAACCTCACAGGAAAAAAAATATTTGTTATGTCTGAATTCCATATAGAATTTAAAAGATTAAAATATTGTAAATGAATTTAACTAGGTTTAAGTTACCATTGAAATGCCATCGTTGTGGATTTGAATATGTCTAATTAATTGAAATGAGAAGCTGAACCTTTTGATCTTGTGGTTGCTTCAGAGGAAAGGAAGAAGGAAGTATCAGTTTAAAGGTTGTTGTGATTTGTCTTATGTTTATTACTGGCTCTTAATGAAGATTTACACTTTTATATTGATAAATTGTGATCCTTTTGCTATTGCAGGTAGTTGAACTTCAAAACAGATTGTCTGAAGAATCCAAAAAAGCAGACAAACTAGAATTCGAGTACAAGATGCTGAAAGAAAAAGTAGATAGTTTCCAAAAAGAAAAAGATGTATGTATTCAACATATAAATGTTACTGTTCCCTTTTATACCTAAAATATTGATAATTAAAATGGCTATGTTAAACATAGTGTATATATGTTTATTATGCATGTGTAGTCAGCTGTCTGAATTCTTCAGTTGTGGTTTTCTACTGCTCTTTTTTTACTTTTCTTTTGGTCTTGGCTTTTTATATAATCCTTTTTTAATATCCTCTGCCATTTGAGAATTCAGTGATACAACTTGTTTGTAGTATATATTCTTAATAATTCAGCTTTGCTTTTTTGAGTTCTTTGTGCAAGTTTTCATTACTATTTTATTCAAGTCTGGGTTTGCCTTATAGATGATTTAATTAATTTGCTAGTTGAGGGCAAAAAACAAATTAAGTAACTACTTAAAGAAAACAGATAAGGATGGGAAACAGGGTTGTATCATTATGACGCTTATGCTTAACTAATATCAAATCATAATTTAAATTTATTTATAAACCTATTGTGTTTTCTTCTGTTTTCTCTTTATTAGGTTTTACATATTGTGTTAATGTGCATACTTTTAGGTCTAGATTATCATGTTCACCTTTTCTTCCAAATAAAAAAAAATTCTTCCTCATTTTCTTATCACAGATCTTATAATAAAGTTTGAAATCTATATCTGTGTCTATTCAATTGGATTATCTTTCCTTATAATCCATATAAAGATATAGTAATAAACTGAGCAGAGAAGAGGATTTAGTTGTTCATTAGCCGAGGGATAATAAGTTTTGTGATAGGCTAGTGTACTTAAGCAAGCATTGTTCTATTGATAAACTGTAATGTACTGCAGTTCTCTTTTACTGTTGCAGATGTATCATGATAATCCACATATCAGTTGTAGACTTTTGACCTAGTTTTTGTTGACTGGATCCTTGCTTCCATTAATATGGAACATTGTACAATATGATTTCTGCTTACTTTGTCATTAGTATTTTCTCTGACTATTGTTAAAAGGTTTCATGGATTTTAATAGATTTGTTCTAGAAATATTGGGCCATATTATGTGATACATAATTAAATATTCCTTCCCATTTTATAACTCCGACCTATTATATATTTCAGAAATACTAGTTGACTTGTTTTCCCTTGAATTTAAATTCATAGTAGATTTTAGAATGTTTAGGTATGAAATTGAAACATATTGATATATGACAAGGAAGTATGAGTATCAGTGAAGTGCCATCTGAACAGCTAGTTTCTGAGGGGAAAAAAGTTTATTGGGGGAGCTGGATTTGCTTAATAACTATAGTAATTGATTTAACGACTGCAGTAAAAATGATTGTAAAAAATCATGACCAGTGACATGATGACTCACTTTATAATCATCCCAACTTATGACTGAAATTCTGGTCCCAATTGTGATTGTAAGATGAAGACTATCTGTAACATAACCTCATCCTTTTTTAACTGTCTACTGGAGTAGTGAAATATCTTTCTTTTTAAAATCTGTAGAGGCTAAGGACAGAGAGAGATTCTTTAAAAGAAACCATTGAAGAGATTCGTTGTATAAAAGCACAAGAAGGACAACTAACTACTTCAGGTAAGATTCTGGAAATGTAATAGTTTATAAGAAAATTATATCCTTTATTAAAACTTGCATCACTTTTTCCATTTTGGCATCTTGTTGGAGTATGAAAAGGAATAGTACTGACTTAGGAACTATTTGTCATGTAAATTGTTTAGAATTAGGACAAGTTGCTGTTTACCAAATTGTGAATTTTTATTGCAGGCTTGAAAATGTATATATTTAGGGATATTTTTTATGAAAGGATAATGTTTTGCTATTTTTTTACTCTGAATTGCATGTTTAAGTTTTTATTGGGTGTGGATAGGAGACAAACTGAAACCACAGTATTTTTTCATCTTCATTTACTATTCTATTCTGTTTAATGTTTTCTTTCTTCTCCATTCCCTAAAAAAAGGATTATTACCTTTGGAAGGTCAAGAATCGTCTGACAGTTTAGCAGCAGAAATTATTACTCCAGAAATAAAGTAAGATAAACATAAAATATTTTATATGGTCATGCATTTAGCTTCATATATTACTGACATTTTATCAGGACTAAGATTAATAGTTCTTATTGATCTTGCCCAGTTTAAAATTTTATCTCTGTTTAAGTTTATTAAAAAATGGGTTTAATCTTCCTTAGGCAAATATTTGAATCAATTTAATCCTTCCTTGAATTTCACAAGAATTGTGAGTGCATTTTTATCTCCTTTCTCCTCTTTTCATTTTTTTTTTTAAAAATACGTTCTATTTTAAACTATTGAAGACCCTGTTGAATAAAAGGAGATGGGGAGTTATACATGGTCTATTTTATGAGAGCAGATTAGCATAAAATAACCAAAAATTGATGATATATACTGTAACCTCACTCATTTAATTTGTTCAGTTTCTGTTATACTTTCCGTTTTTCTCTCTCGAACTTCTTGATGCTCTTAAAATGGAAATTAATATTGGAGTAATTGAGTCAAGCTAGTATTAAAATTATGTTTCTTAACTTTATGGAGTTAGAGATGGTTTATAAAATATACCAATAAAATTGATTAGTGCATGTTAAACTAGAGCTAGTTAGAAAATAAACATCCTCATTTCTGTCGCTTTAAAAGTATGAATTGGTGTTTTCTGAGTTCCTGTGGGTGCATGTGAACATAGGAATCTGGAGGTTGTTAATCTTCATTGAATGGCAGCAATGGAAGAGCCAAATATAAGTTGTACAAAAATTGAGCAGCTTTCTGAAGAAAAGCAGGGAAAAATTATTCTGTTAGGTGACAGAAATGGATGAGTAGAAATGAGAAAGAGAGTACAAAAATGGGATTGTACTGTTGATGCATATAAGTAACCCTCATTTATTGATCACAGTTGGGATTGGAAAATTGGTCCTTAAACAGAATGGTCACTATGTGAAACTATGGCTGATCATTAGAACTTACTTCAGCTTTCCTATCTGTGAAGGTTGCAAATGAGAAGCTTGGTCCTAAAGTTATTTTTTCATCAGCGTTGTAACTATGAATGATCATTGCAGTTGCTAAATGAGGACTACCTGTACAAATTGAAAAGGAATGAATCTAAAAACCATAATTGATGTGATTATTTATGGTGAAAAATTGTTTCTGATGAAAGATTGATTTAGTGAAGGATACAAGGGAGATGAGAATTTCTAACAAGCCATTTTTTGCCTCGGAAGTGAGCTTGGGAGAAAATGGATGTGGAAGTTAATCTAGGTTTGGTTATACAGAAAGAGTGAGCAAGGATTTGATCACAAAAGTAATATATGAAGAAAGAATAAATGAATAAGGGGAAGAACATGAAAATCATGGATGGGTGGAGCTAATGAGATCTTGTAAAAGAGAACAATTAACATAGACTAGGTGAAGTAATGTGTAGATACGATGGAAGCAAAATGGTTTGCAAGGATAAGTATACCAATGATGTTGTATACCAATGATGTTGTTGTTAACTCGATGAAGCTATTGGGGGGAATGGCTGAAAGTTTGTGACCCTTTTTGGATTCTCATTATTTCTGCATAAATACGATCTAATGCGAGTCCTAAAACTAGATCAAGAAGACTGAATTAAACAAATTTGTTCATTTATTGAGAAAAATGATCCA
The DNA here is from genome assembly GCF_001527695.2 of Protobothrops mucrosquamatus. Lineage (NCBI taxonomy): Eukaryota > Metazoa > Chordata > Lepidosauria > Squamata > Viperidae > Protobothrops > Protobothrops mucrosquamatus. Next base: position 16,713 of record NW_015391432.1, read on the forward strand.
AAGTAGATTGATGCTGTCCAACATATGTAGGATGGTTACTTCACAATGCATACTTTCTATAGGGATGGTATTGCTCTTTCCCAGAGTGTGACACTATTTCATTACTCCTGCTTTGTTTCTCAAGGGAAAAACTTATTCGCCTTCAACATGAAAACAAAGTGCTAAAACTTAAACAGGAGGTGTCTGACAACGAGAGGGTTGCTTTGCTGCAGAGTCTCTTGGATGATGCCAATCTGAGAAAGAATGAATTAGAAACAGAGAACAGGTAAGAAGTGCTGTTTTTCTTTTAGAGTAGTGAGGTGGAAGCGGATTGGAACCACTTGCTTCCACTTTAAAGATACTAAAAAGAACATTTTTTGGCTGGGACTGCACATTATTATTTATGTTAAGGTCTGAAGACTTCAAGGCTATATTGGAGTGGTGAGGTAATAACATCACTAGAGTGAGGGTCAGAATATGTGCCCTTTTTTTAAAAGGACATTTATGTGTTAAGCCTAATAGAGGCTTTACTATATGTACCTTGCTATAATTTCTGTAGCAATATATTATCCATTGCAGGCTTGCTGCGCCTGTCGCAACTTCACTAAAGCCCCTTTAGTCAGGCTGTTTCAGGGTGACCCAGGATGGCCTTCATGGCTACCGTAATGGTCCTGAGGCACAAGGCCACGCCATACTTCACCCACTCCTAGCAACCCTTTATTTTGTCCTGTTACCACTCTCGTGATGTCGACGTGGGGTTGGAGTTTGAGAGACTTTGAGACTGCCCAAAGAGCAAGAACCAAAACTTAGTATCTCACTCAACACCCGAAGCACTAAAAGAGGAAATAAAGAAGAAGAGAAAAAGGAGAAGACTATATCCCAAAAGATACTTTTTCACGAAGCAACTGGACTTTCTTTTTTTTTGAAGACATTTCGCTTCTCATCTAAGAAGCTTCTTCAGTTCTTGACTGGATGGTGGGGAATGGAAGGATTTATACTCCTTGCAGTCAGCTGGTCATTTGCATTCTTCTAGAGAGCCGTTGAGGCCATCTGGAGGTTTATACAGTATGTGTCGTCAGGGTCACCTAAGTAGTACGAATGGGTGTGGAGCCTTGGAACTGTTGAAAGGACTGTGTGATAGACTGGAGGTAGATGATGTCGTATCTCTCCCGCTCTGTTGAGAGAGGGCTGTTCAATTTTGATGGCCTCTTTGACCCCTCTTTCAAACCAGTGGTCCTTTCTGTCCAAAATGTGGACTTTGCTGTTTTCGAAAGAGTAGCCTTTGTCTTTTAAATGCACCCTAACCCATTTGCACTCAGGTGTCCCTGACAACACAGATAAACCTCCAGATGGCCTCAAGGACCCTCTAAAAGAATGCAAATGACCAGCTGTCTGCAAGAAATATTCCACATCCATCCAGTCAGAGCTGAAGGAGCTTCTTGGATGAGAAGTGAAATGTCTTCAAAGAAAAAAGAAAGTCTAGTTGCCTCGTAAAAAAGCAACTTTGGACAACTATGACCTGAATGACTGAGAATCTCCATAGACAAGAAGACTATATGTGCCCATTTTTGTGCTGGTTCCAATTGAAGCACTTGAGAAACTCCATTGAGAAAAATCACCAGTTTGGCATGTATTTTAGCGGGGTGATCTTGAGCTGCTAGAAATGCTGGAACAATGAGAACGAGAAATAACATGGAGCCTATGGCAGAAAAATCATCCACTTGATTAAAATAACACTGTCTTTCAGATAGTCTGTGATTACTTATCACATGTTTGTGACTTCATTGACTTCTACCATAATTTAGGAAGAGACGTAGTACTATTGTTTCATTTGAAGGACAGGAGAATGTGCTAATAAGAAAATAAAACCTTAAGGCCATTATTTTCATAAGTATTTTAAAACACCCACAAGATCCTTGTCAAGCAGATGATTCTTTTAGGAGAAAAATAAACCCATTGGTGCTTCTTAAAAGTTAAATCTTGTTTCTTATTTCTAGGCTTGTAAATCAGAGATTGCTTGAAGTACAGTCTCAGGTTGAAGAATTACAGAAGTCTCTGCAGGAGCAAGGATCAAAAGCTGAAGATGTAAGTGGAAAGATACACAAATACATGGTCCCTAATGTTATGGTGCCCCCTACTTTCCTGCTAAAAATATTATTTTTTCTGTCAAATTTCATTACCTTCATATCTAAAGGCAAAATGATGTCATTTTCAGTTTCTATGCTTTTAATTGATGAAGTGCCTATCTTCTGCCCCCCACCCAATGCTCTTAGTGAAATCTAATTGATTTTCTCAAAAGAAAAGCTGATGGTTAAAAAAAATAGCCTACATTGGCATTCAGGTCTCTGTCAGAAACCTGATGGGACCGTCAAAGGAACTGCTAAGATGGGATGGGATTGGAGTAGATATTTCCAGCTGGAGACTCGGCTGGCATCCACTTTTAAACCTATACACGTGGCAATAGTAAAAATTACAACTTTTGGGGTAGCTAATAATTTACTTGATATAAAGATTTATTTTCTGACCTACAAGCAATATATATCAACGTAGTGCATAAATTGGAACTATGATAACACGAGAGTGTGGTTTTTCCCTTCTAGAAATAATAAATGCATTGGAGCAAATCAAACAGATAAGTTGCTTAATATGTTCGCAGCACAAGTCTACCCTAAGTGCTGAGACTCCCAATGCCCTCCCCTTTAATTGTGTGAGCAGAACCACCTTAGATTTGTACACTCAATCATTAAGGAGAAACCGTCATTTAAAATCTAATTTATTACATAAATAAAGAACCTGAGGTTTGGATAAAATATATTGTAAGCATTGTGTTGGTCTCCATCACAGATTATATTTTAGGCGCATTTGGCAAATTATTGTCACATATTGCCTCGAAACCTTGTCCGTGCCCCCCAAAAATTGGGATTATAATGATCCCNTTTGAGTATGAACGCTCACTCCTATCCTTAACACACCTTTGTGGTAGTTTTTCAGAATTCTCTAGTGGATGAGATAGGAGAAAGAAACCTTAGCGAGCACAGAAAGAGAAGATAATGCGCATGCTCTGTGAGAATGCCTTGCTTTAATTGTATTATCTTCAGAAAAGATACTAAATAGTTTCTTCTGTTGGCTGCTGTTCACTTCGTACTAAACTGTCGCCTCTGTCTCTTGGCATGGGTTTCTGCGCAAGGCTATTGTGAGTATGGCTTCCTATTTATTTCAACCTGCTCTGAATCAGTCTCGTTTGTGGCTCAAATGTTTTGTTTTGTTTTTTTAAAAAAACACCATTTAATTGGACAAGATTTCAATTTTTTTTTGCATGCTACCTGTGCTATCTGTGCGTCGTTTGATTATTTTTGCATATGTTGTCCTTCCGGCAGCTTCTACATGTGTCTTGTGGCATGTTTTCGTAGAAACGAGTATACAAGTGATTTGAAATGTCTGAGGTTGCACCTAAATTAAGAATTTAATCCATTAAGGGTTTCCTCAAATTACTTCTTGAGTGACATGGACCTTATATTTATATTTAGTTGAGATGGTTTAATATACAATAGTGGCCAAAATTGTGGAAACCTTTTGGGAAAAGTGTATTTTTGAGGTTTGATGGCTAATAACACCACTTTTTTTTAAGTAATGCCATAAAATTATATATCAATGGAAAGGTAATTTAATCAAGAATGTAATGCAACATAGTTTGTTCAATTATCTGTACTGCATTCTATGAAAAGTTATAGCCAAATAACCAAAAAAAGGAAGCACAACTTGCTTAGGTTGATATCAGGTAGCTTTCCTTCATCTGATTGTAGCCAATGAGCATGAGTGTTTAGAGAGCCAATCAGGTGTCAACTTGTTTTGGCAATGAGCCAATCAGATCACAGTAGGATTCAGTTATTGAGGTCGTATATTGAAGCTGAGAGGAGGACCTTTGTCAGTGTGTTATGTGATCGCTATCAAGTTGGTTGGGGTTTTTTGCGTTCTTTCAATTAGTGAGCTTGTAAAACGTAGTAAAATTAAAGTAATGGTGCAAAGAGTTGACTGGTTGCCCAGAAAGCGATGTAAAATAGTATTATTAAGTGAACAAGGCTACAGTTATAAAGAAATTAGAAGAAAAATTGGTAGAAACTTAACCAAAGGTGGCATTTCTACTGTACACTTTTCCCAAAAGGTTTCTACAATTTTGGCCACTACTGTAGTATAAAATTCCTTCATACAGTAGAAATTGATGTGAAATACTAGTGCAAGTAATCAGATTATTTCCGAATCATACATGAACATTTTTCCTCTTGTGTATTCAAACTATGGAAAGGGCTTTGGTGTTGTCATGTGTGAGCTAACCCAAATAAATAAAATTGTTGATTTGTGAAACACTTAAAACACCCATGGTAATGTATATCATCCATAAAATATCCATGGTAAAATTTCAAAAGACATTTCAGCATATAGTCCCAGCTATAATGCTGTTAAATTGGATTATATTTACAATTCCTTCATCTCAGTCCACTGAGAATCAATCATGTCTCTCTGTCTCTGGAAAAGAGATAAAGGGAGCATAACTCTTGTTGATTTTTGCTTGAACCCTTAATGGCTTTTGACACAGCTGACACCAATATGCTCCTGGATTATCATTGGGAGTTGGAGTGTTTAATATATTGTAAATGGGGTTTCACTCCTTTAGAAAGAATGGGTCCAGAGGAGCTTTTAAAGTCATCATTATCATTGGAGGTCCAGGTGACCTCTGTAGTTAGGACTGCCTATTGCTATTCATTGATATATAAATTATGTCCTTTCTTGTACAGAGATAATCTAGTTATACTTATTCACATGCTTGTAACTTCATACTTAAATTATAGCAATGTCCTCTATATTGGTCTGCCCTTGTATTCGGTACAAGTTGCATCAGCTAGGTTGCTGAGTGACACATGAGCTACGCGCATAATATGACTTTTTTGAAGTAACTGTTATGGCTGCTAGTTAGTTGCTGAACCACTTTCAAGGTTTTGGTTATGACATATTAACCCCTAAATAACTTGACCCAAATTGCCTTCATATTACTAGACTGGGTTAGTAACTAGTTACTAAAATCATCAGATGTGGTCCTGCTCTGTAAACCAGGAGTTGCTGAATATTGGGTGGGCATTCTCTGTGACAGCACTGATGCATTGTTTTAAGTATTTTTAATTATTTGTATTGCTGTTTTTATTATAAACTACTTTGAGATGCTTTGGCATATGAAGAGATAGATAAATCATGCTTCAGTTAAAAATATAGATAAAAATATACAACTTTGTTTGTTTCAAGTACCGTAATTTTTTCCCCTTTCATTTATAGTCAGTCATTCTGAAAAAGAAACTTGATGAACATCTGTAAGTAATAAAAATCTTTCTCCCATTTTTATAATAACAATAATAAATACTATTTGTATTGCATGAAGTATAATTAGGATTGAATTACTTAAAATTGCTTAGTATGTTAATATTAATTCTGCTCTGATACTCTTATCTCGTGGTGTGAATATATAGTGTGTGTTCTCAGTTTAATAAACTTATTCTGTAGGGCTCAGAAATAATATTTAATAATTTTATAAAATGTTTAAAACATGTTTTGAACTAGGAATTTTCTTATTACATAAGTAAGCAAGCAGAATGGATATAATTATTAATTTAAAGGAGTAATATCTTTGTAAGAAAGTACTGAGAGGAGTGAAAGTGAATCTGTTATCGCCAAAGTTTTATCAACTCATACTGGCTAATTAAGAAAGAAATACATGTGTATATGGGATTGGTGTGGGGGATAAAGTGTGTGTGTGCTTTTATATGTTTGTGTATATTCACTGTCCTTCTCTCCCCCCAATACTTATACATTCCTGCTGGTGCCAGGAATTAGGTAATAAGCTATACTAGTTCTGGGGCAGCTGGACTTATAATTCTATTAATTTATAGGTATGATAACTCCTACCTCTTAAAAGAAATGGGATTTCTAATGAAGAGGATTAATTTTTGACACTTAATGATGGGGTTATATTGTTAACAGTATTTACTAATCTCTCTGTGTGTATATAGTCTTAGCATATTTGTATAGAGTACTGTAGCATACTATATTTGTATATACTAACTTTTATTAGGGTCGTGGAATAAAGTTCCAAGTAATACATATGCAACAAACATAGGGATAGAAATTTATCTACAAGATAAATTGCTAATACATATCAGATAAATAGCTAAGAGCCTTCAAATAACAGATCTAATGAAACCCCGAGTCTCCT
>NW_015391432.1:24001-26503 GCF_001527695.2 Protobothrops mucrosquamatus
AACTTTTATTAGGGTCGTGGAATAAAGTTCCAAGTAATACATATGCAACAAACATAGGGATAGAAATTTATCTACAAGATAAATTGCTAATACATATCAGATAAATAGCTAAGAGCCTTCAAATAACAGATCTAATGAAACCCCGAGTCTCCTTCCAGCCATCATGATTAAATGTCATAATTAGACTGGGGCACCTTACTACTATCCATACTAAACAATGTTCAGGAAATAGGAAATCAATTGAAAGCCTTAGAAGAAGAGAACTGAATGAAAATGATGGTTCCTCTTCTCCTGCAATAACCTACCCAGGGCCTTTCCCAGTGGTGGGATTGAGCCAGTTCTCACCACTTCAGCAGAATCGGTAGCTAATTTTTGGTTGCCCAGGCCCAGAATGGACTTCCGGAAGCGGCATCCACACAGAGAACTGGTTGTTCACATATTTGAATCCCACCACTGGCCTTTCCCCAAAGTTCCCCTGCCTTCCAAAGATAACCCAGTGATTTCCTGGGAACCTTAAGCAGCTCTTGAGGGATCTCCGTGTGCAGAGCTCAATGTGTGCAGAGCTCAATGTGTGCAGAGGTTGACTCCAGTCTCTTGCCTCCACCGTTGACCTCTTGCTCCCCTGCTAATGGTGGTGGCTGCAGCATTCTTACTGGATTCTCCTGTAGCCATTTGTTGATTCCCAAGGACATCATTTCTTCCTCATAGGCTTATCAACAGAAATGGAACTGGGCATGGTTCTGGTTCCTCCACTTTCCGTCTTTTTCAGCATCTCCCTTTTCACTGAATATTCTCCGGCCCAGCATAAATCATCTGTAGCCACATTGACAATCTCTAAAGTTCACATTCCCTTGTCTCTTTACTTTCATTATTTTCCTTAATTTCACCTAATTCTAAGTGCCCCAAAATAAAAATCAGAACAAACATAATTAGCAGCTAATACTAGCTTCTGACAAAACTCTATTTCTTTGCTGAAATCATTCACAGTTATGGTGTCCTAATTTCTTCTCTCTTTAATATTGATCCAATTAAGAGTGACAAAGCTGTTGTTTTATCTGTAAATTCTTTTCTTTTTTGCAGTGAAAAGCTGCATGAAGCTAACAATGAGCTTCAGAAGAAACGGGCAATCATTGAAGATTTAGAACCTCGTTATAACAATAGTTGTGAGTAGTTCTTTTTATTTCAAATAATTTAATTGTAACTGATTTTTTTTTTAAGCCCAAAGGTATTTGTTTTTATTTTCCACCAAAGCTGTGAATAAAGATCTTAAACACAGCTCTTATTCTAAGGCTGAGTGTTTCAGCTAGTTGCTATGTAGTATTTGTTTTTGTTAATGGAATAAAACCTGGTTAATTGTTCCTTTATTATTTGGGTCATATAGTAGCATATGCTTTGAATGTAATTCACTCAATAGCAGAAATGAAATATACATAAACTCCTCTGTTTTCTTCTTTCAACATCCAGCAATACATAGAGACTCCTTTGGAAATTATCATACAGGTAGTCCTTGACTTACAACCATTCATTTAGTGACCTTTCAAAGTTACAGTGGCACTGAAAAAAGTGACTTATGACCATTTTTCACACTTATGACCATCACAGCAGTCCCAGGATTCAAAGCTTGGATGTTTGGCAACTGGCATGTATTTAGGACGGTCACAGTGTCCACGGGATCACCTTTTGCAAAGTCAATGGGGAAGCCAGATTCACTTCACAACTGCAGTGATTCGCTTTACAACTGCGACAAGAAAGGTTGTAAAATGGGGCAAAACTAAAAAAAATGGCCCTTGCTTAGCAACATAAATTTTGGGCTCAATTGTGGTCATAGGTCAAGGACCACCTCTATGGCTGCTCTGGGGAAATTCTCAAAGTAGATTTTTGAACACTACTTACGACCCTTTGTGTAATAATGGTCCGAAGCTATGGCAGCCTTGGAAGAAGTGATTTATGGTCCATCCTTGAAGGCTGTTGGGTTGCCTCAGAGGTCATCTGATCTCAGTTTGGGCACTTTGCAACTGGCTTACATTTTACAACAATGGCAGTCTCTTCTTGTTGCATGATCATGCTTTGTGACTTTCCCAGCCAGTTTTTCCTACCCAGAGTCAAGATATGCATGAGAACAATGGCAAAAATGATGGTAAAATTGGGTCTAGTAGTGTGATGTCTCACTTTACGACTGTACTGAATTACAGTGGAAATTCTGGTCCCAATTGTGGTTGTAAGTCAAGTACTACCTTTATGCACTCACTGTAAATATGACTTTGGTTGTATTGGTTGTTTGGAAAGATAAGTAGAATTTGTGTTTTAACTACATAAACATTTAAGGCAAGGCTTCCACACACGTATTTGCTTAATGCAGATGCCACCCACTTCTAATTTGTAATCAGAAACAGAAGTGTCCTGTTCTACCTTCACCCAGTTTTTAGAATTCCTTGTAGTTACGTTCAAATATATATTCTAATGTTTATGTTTCTTCATTGTATTTAATCTGATTTAATCTGC
>NW_015391433.1:0-16161 GCF_001527695.2 Protobothrops mucrosquamatus
GCCTTCCTACTTTTTTATCTGAGGAATATTGGTCATTATTTGAGATGATGAAATATGTTGGATTATAAAATGTTACTTGACAAATGACTTTTACTATAAAGACTACCTACAAACACGTGAAATAGAGGTCCCATACCCAGCTATAAAATTATTTTTATCGTCTGATTTCAAAGTCCTCAACTTAATGCACCATTAAGAGAAGATGGATGAAGATCAGGAAAAGATCATTTTCATGTTGAAAGCAATACATGAAACCATCCTTTCAGCTTGTGACAAAATAAGATGTTACAGAAAAGAACAAGATGTCAGCTTAGATATAAAAACTCAAATTCTGACTACAACTAAAGAACTACCAACACAGAGGGTAACAGAAGAAGTGGAACAATCAAATACTAAGACAGATGACTCAATTGACCAACAAATACAATCAATGGAATATCCAGAAAAGGGACTGACAACACTAAAAAATGGAAAAAACTTTCTATATAAATCAGAAGAAATTTGAGGAGCAAGAAGAAGAACAGACTGAATGGAGGATAAACATATCAGGAAAATTATGGGGATTTGGAATAATAGGGAGATGATTTAAGTTTAAGGAATACAAATGGGCTAGCCCTTCCAAAAAAATGGCAACTAAAGGGTCTCTCTTATTCCAAACAATATATATATAATAATAGAGGGAGATCTATTTGATGATTTAAAAGCGTTGACTTGGAAGGCTAGTTGGCAAAGAAAGAAAGCCAGAATAAGGCTGAAGAAAATTAGGGTTTTGATTTATCAGAGGGGATTTCATATTACTAATTAGAGGGTCAAAGGGAGAAGTTGAGATAAGGGAAATTTTGGTCATTAAATTTAAGACATTTAGAAATTAATTGAAAATAAGGATGCTATTTATTTAATACCTAAAAATTAACCCCCAAAGGGAAAAAAATATTATGAATATGTTTGATTTATTGATTAACTCAGAAAATATGTATAATGGGCTTTGATTTATTAAAGAGGATACTGTATTATTAATTAGATGATGTAAGCTTGGGGAAAATAGATAACTTTTAGGAAATAGAACAAGATTATACCCAAATAGATAAGATGTGTATTTTGAATATTAGATTCTGTTATGAATTGAGATAAAGGAAACTTTGGTTACTTAAAACCTGGAAATTATAAATATCAAATGTTAAATTTGAATATTGATGGGAAACTAAAAATTGGAAAAAACCAATAACAGGACATTGATTGAATGTAAAGATTGAATGTAAAAGTAGTTAAGATATGTATAAGCTAAAAATTTATTGATAAATGTAATAATGATGTTTTTATTTAGTTGGTATAATAAGAACAGTATTAGCTTAAATATGAGATAGTAGATATTAAGGAAAAAAGAGAGGAAATATTGAGGTAGTAGTTTGAGATTTGTACTAAAGATTTTTGTATATTACTGAACTATTGATTAACCCAGCCACCATGTTGCTTTTTAAATACCTAAATGTAAAATCAGAAAATTAATAAAAATATTATTTAAAAAAATTCCGTGGCCCAGTTGACTATTGGCTATTATTCCAACTGTCAAGCACAGATATAGCCTTCACACAGGTTAAGCAAGTCCATTGCCAAACTATGTATTCAAAAATATTTTTTTCTAAGCTGATGCTCACAAAATTGTCATGCTCATTCATTCTTGAATCTCCAGACGGCCCAATACTTTTTCCTGAACATTTTGCTTTTTTCATTTGTACCATTTTAGACTGTGTTCACTCAGAAAATGACTCAATTATCTCCCAAACTTTGACCAGAATGTAATGTTTGACTGCTACCATCCTATGAAATTGTCAGGTGATTAAACTGTGATCCTAAATAACTCAGGGTTTGGACAGCTGATCTTTTCATTGCTGACACTGCTGCTACTGTCAGACAGGAAACACAACCGAATTATCTAATTCTGCTTTAGTGTAAGGCTACACTAACGGAATATTGCATATCTGAAAGTACAGTACTCCCCTCCCCCCACTCCATCTCCCTTAGAGTCTGAAAAACTAGGAAGGGTCTTGAGCCTCTTGCCCCACCCACTAACCAGCTGCAGGCTATGCTGTCTTTTATCTGACTGTTTCTGATTGTTCCCTAGACATATCTTTTTGTCCTGTCTCCCAAGGTCTTTCCCACATATCATCACAGCTACAAACTGTTTGCAACAAGCAGCTCACCTACAGAGAAAAGCAGTACCCCTCTGTGCTTGAAAGAAGCTGGCACAGGAACTCAGGAACCGGGCTTGTTCAAATGAGTACAAGTTTATTCCATGCCATCTCTAAACAAAAATCTTAACTACTAACGCTCAAGGCAAATTGGCAGCAGATAAGAGCCAATATGGACTTCAGGGGGTGGGAGGGGAGGAGAGGGCTGGACTTAGATCTCACGTGGGCATGAAGGGATTCAAAACTGAGGAAGCGCTTGACCCCTCTCCTTTGGGCTCAGCCTGGTCATCTCTTACATCTGCCAAGCACACAAAAAGAAATGTCCTGAGAAGCCACTTTTTTAATAGTAGTAGTAGTAGTAGTAGTAGTAGTAGTAGTAATAGTAGTAATAATAATAATAATAATAATAATAATAATAATAATAATAATAATAATAATAATAATAATAATAATAATAATAATAATAATAATAAAGTTGGAAGGGACCTTGGAGGTCATCGAGTCCAACCCCCTGCCCAGGCAGGAACCCTACACCATTTCAGACTTTTTTTTTTTGCACCACAAACTTCTGACAGCAATAAGGAGGATGTGATTAAGACTGTACAAACAGCTCTTCCTTCTTGTTAGTGACAAAGCTGTCTTACATAAACCTGTGACAAAAAGGGGCAAGGAGCTTTTAAAAATCCTATCTAACACTATCAACTGTTTTGGCAATCTTTGTTACACCAGAAAAAAACACCAACCAAAGCAGACTGTTCATTTTTCCCCACAATTAAAAGTTTTCCACTCCAACCTTTCCTTATGCTTTAATCCAGGGGTGTCCAACCTTGGCAACTTTAAGACTTGTGGGCTTCATCTCCCTTAGTTGGCTGGGAATTCTGGGAGCTGAATTCCATAGGTGTTAAAGTTGCCAAGGTTGGACATCCCGGCTTTTATCTTTCTCATCCTTGAAAAAAACTTTTCTTTCATTAGCGTAAAATTAGAAATATTAAACTGATCTTGCCAACCAAGTCACCCATCAATCATATTTTCAGCTAAGTACAAAAACAGTTGCCAGAGCCTTTTTAGAGAAAAATATTTATTGGCCGGAACTAAACAGACTGATTTTTCTCCTCTGCACTTGAACTCACTGTGGTCATATTGACTATGCAAGTGATTATAGGTGAAGGTATTGAACCTTACAACGGGATGTCACTATCCCAGCAACAACGGGAACAATTAGGATGCTGCCCCTTATTATGCTAAGGCAGTGGTTCTCAACCTATGGGTCGCGACCCCATTTGGGGTCGATCGACCATTTCATGGGGGTCGCCAAGCAAGGCTGTCCGCCATTTTTTTTCCCCTTTTCCGGCGGGTGCCTTACCTCCCTTGAGCTGGGCCAGCCGGTGGTCGGCCTGCTCCGTCTCTGCCGCTTGCCAGCTACGCCTCGGCCGGTGCAGGGGGCGGAACCACGCATGCGTGGCACTCCCGGGCAGGGAAAGTCCTTGACGTACGACCGGTTGGGTAGTCCTCGACTTACGACCGGTTTAGTCCTCGACTTACGACCGGTTTAGTCCTCGACTTACGACCGGTTTAGTCCTCGACTTACGACCAGTTGGGGGTCACGGCATTAAAAAGGTTGAGAACCACTGTGCTAAGGAGAAGCTACTCCATCTCAGAGCTTACAAAAAGCACAATTTTGAAACTTAGCAAAGCAACCAGTGCCAGGAACAAGTCTCTTGTCAGCTCTGAGTAAGGCAGTTAACACTGCCCCTCCTCTGTTAATATTTGTAAACTGCAAACATTGTTTAAGGGATAAAGGTATAAAGGCATAGAAATAGTCACCAAATAAGATCTGTACTATAGTGGTTGAAATTTTCCTATTTAAAACAAAAGGGAAGGACGAATTATATTGTATGTACATGTGTACACAGACATATCTTTTGTTCCATACTTTCCTTTATTCAGCAGTTGAATGCCAAAGAGAGGGAGTCATCTCGAGATACTTATCATTCCAGTATTAAAGGTTTATCAGGTTCTCATGAACTTTCACTTAGAGTAATAATTTACAGGACTTTGACTGGCAGGCACTAATTGTGCTAAAGAATCTTATTTTTCCCCTTTTCTCAGCCTAGGTAAAAGAAAAGAAAATAAGCTGTTCCATTTCCTCTTTCTGTATAACAACTTACAAATCATTCCCAAACTCCTGAAGTAAAGACTTGATTTGGTTTTCTTATTTGCTAAATTTCCCAAGGAAGATATAAAAATGGCCCTCAAACAGAAATCTCCCTCTTCATACAGAGAAGACCATGACAACTAACACCTCTCCTCTTTCTCTGTCCCATCTCTTGTTATTCACAGAAAAACCAGGATCCTTGCTTCCTTTAGGTTCTCTGTCTCTCTTATTTTTATCCAAAAGAGATTCTCATTCAAATGAACAGCTCTTCTCTCGCCTTCACTTTTACATCCCACAGAAGCTACTTCAAATTCCATTCAAACCAATCCAACAGACAAGGATAGGCAGCTCGTTTTTTTCACCTCTCCACATACATCCTTTTCTTGAATTTTCTTTATGAACTGAACAATGTCCATTTCCTTCTTTGAAAGCTGGTTTTATCCACTTGCCTTGCTACTGTCAGTCAATTTAGTGGAACTAATCATTGTTGCTTAATCTCTCTATTAATCTCCATTACCAAGATTTTAACCTTAGCCTTGAAATCACTAACTCAAGTCTCTGGGTTAGACTGCAAAATATTAACTCAAACCATTCAGTAATAAGTTATAATTTGATTGCTTTGTACCCCTGGAATGCATTACAGTCTTAAACTGTATTGATTGGTTATTTATTATACTTTTATTTTTGGACTTCTGAATTTGTACATTTGTTTAATAACCATTGTCAGCCCTTCAAGGTAAGCTACATCAGAAAATACACAAGGACTACTGGAACTTAATTTTATTGTAGAGTACAATATTACCTTGAAAGCTGTCCTGAGTTTCCCTGTTACACTTTACAGAATCAAGGTGGGGTTATCTTATCTTTCAACTGCAAACACCTCCTGCATATCATTGCCAGCCTTATCTCTGCTTTTCTGTATATTTATAGTGTTAAGATCCCAACAGTATTGATTCTGTGGGGAACCTCAGTTCATTGCACTACCATCATATTTACCCAAAATAAAACACGTGACATGGGTACATATTATTCAACCTACATATTAGCCTTTCCTTTTTCCCTATAATTTATAACCCTTCACTGTTTTTGCTTATATTACACAACTCCAGTCCAAAAGATCAGGCCAACTTCATTCAGATCTATCACATGTCTCCCTTTTTTAATTTCACAGCCATACAATATTTTTCTTTATCTCATTTCATCCATACTTTTTGTCTCTGGAATTCCAAACTGCAAACTTTTGCCACCAGATGGACCTTCAAATATTGATCTCTGCCCCCATCTATTACTTTTATTCTCCATTATGGATAATTTTGAGCTTAAATAGACTCCAGAAGATGGTAGAGGACAGGAAGGCCTGGAGGAACATTGTCCATGGGGTCGCGATGGGTCGGACACAACTTTGCAGCTAACAACAATGGATAATTTGGTTGCTTATTTTACTTTGTCTAGGTCATACTTTGTTTCAATTTATCATGAAGAATAATGCACAATTATTTTAAGTATCTAAATAAAATTCTATGTTAATGCTACCCTTTTTATTAAAATACACCCATATATACAAATTAGGATAAAAACAATTCATGCAACTTTCTCTTTTGAGTCCCTGGTACTTTCCAAACTTGGCAGTTAGCTTGCAGACATTTCAGTATGTGATGATTTACCTAGTTGGGTGCTCAGAGAGCACCAAACGTCTCCACAGTTCAACCTTGAGCTACAGATATTCTCTTCTATTGGATTGTTCTCTTTCTTGGGAAGATATACGGAGCATCTGCCTTGTTCTTTAAATGGCTGTGGAGAATTCTGGAACACTTGTAGCCAAGAGTCTGATTGTGCTTCTTCTCAAGAAAACGTTAAACAGAAGCCTAATTTAAACAGGGGTTTCAGCAAGGGTTTAATTCAATAATTAAATGTGCAGAAGAGCAGGAAGAATATTCGAGAGAAAAATGTGCATTAAGCCTTGATGTACATTTGGACATGAAATGGCACCAGGCATCTTGTGCATTATGGGATGCCTTCAGGAAGACTGAAGCCTGCTTTCTTCTTAGTAATCACTTTTTAGAATTTGGCAGGACTGTTGACCAACCCAATAGGAGTGTCACATTGCTTTCCTGCTGTGCCCTGATCTATTTGCAACTTTCCTGGAGGGCAGAACGTGACCTTGATTCACTGAGGGACTCCTGCCCAAGAAGGAAGACATATGGCCAACAGAAGGCACTCTTGAGCATCCCATAAAGGTTCATAGAGCGCTGCCTCCTTTACTGCATGATTTTAGCAGCCACCTGCAAAGGCAGAAGTTTAAGAGAAGAGACGCCCTCCCAGCTGTAGCTGCATTGAAGTCTGCTCCTGAAGTTCCCTCCCACTGAAGTCACCTGGGGAATACGCTTCAGTCTGAACTAAGTGGAAGGCTGCTGCCAGCCTGGAACACCTGGCCTCATTAACCTAGCGGGGGGGCGGGGGGGGAGATCAACCTGAGGAACTAGAAATTGCTCACCGGCACAGTTGACACAGCAGAACAGACACTCCATTCAACTTCCTTTTATTTTATTTAATTATTAATCAAATTTACAAAGCCGCCCATCTTAATGAAGGCAATCTCTGGGTGGTGCACAACAATAGACATTTTCATGACAACTGGAATCTGGAACACAGTATGCAATCTACTTGCAGTTGTGAACCCTTTATACAGACATATTCTTTACTAAATATTGAGGGACAGAATAGTGACTAGATCTGATACCTCACAGTACAAATTCTGATTACATAATGCAGAGGGAGATATTTACTCTCCACATATTCAGGACTTCAATTTCTGTCAATTTCATCTGTTCATCGGCAAGGGATATAGTGGGTACTGTGGTCCTTAACTTCTAGAGAGGCTGAGGTTGCCTACAAAAGACATACAGTAATACTGTATGAACAGTTGTGAATCTTGTTCAGAGTTTAATGTTCATCAGCTACAAAATCACCACACCTCTCTAAGACAATGGGTAGAAATTACTTTGACTGCCAAAGAGAAACATTAACTTTGACCTACTACTTTCCAGCTATTTCATTTCAGCTTCCTATTTCTGCAGCTTGATTGTTCACATTTACTACGTTTATAAGTAGTGGAAAGTCTGATAGCTAGATTGACTTTTGGGATTTGAACTAGAACTTAGAACTTTTAGAAGGCACTAAAGAGAGAAAGCTGTTTTTGTGAGATATTACATGAAAAGAAATAAGAGATCAACCTATTTTCCAAAGCACCTGAAGGCAGGACAAAAAGCAATGGATAGAAACTAATCAAGGAAAGAAATAACCTTGAACTAAGGAGAAATTTCCTGACACTTAGAACAATTAATGAGTGGAACAACCTGCCTCTAGAAGTTGGGAATACTCCAACACTGGACGTTTTTAAGAAGATATTGGACAATCATTTGTCTGAAACTGTATAGGGTTTCCTGCTTGAGCAGGGGGTTGGACTAGAAGACCTTGAATGTCCCTTCCAACTCTGTTACTCTATCCTATCCTATCCTATCCTATCCTACTCTACTCTACTCTACTCTACTCTACTCTACTCTACTCTACTCTACTCTACTCTACTCTACTCTACTCTACTCTACATATACATCAGCTTCTAATATTCCTTAAGTGTGGCTTGAGGAGACCATGAAGCCAAAGAGAGTGTGATTATTCTTTAAACAAACTTATTTTTACTTTTCCTGAAGCAAAGCATCTAAGGTAAAAATTACACTCAGATTGGTTGGCTACATAAGCTACATCTCTGTTTTTCAGGTTAATAATAAAACAGCCATCCAGAGCTGTCTAAACAGTAGTTTCAGCAAACATTTACATCAAGATAATAACTCTGTTTCACCTTTACCTCAAAAACTTAAGTATGCAATGTGTATCACTGGGTGTTTTCTGGGCATGGACATTCTAAACACTTGCTAAAAGATGGAATCACTTTTGAACTACAGCTCTCTCAGGGAATACATAGCTGGTTTGTCAGTTAGATGCATACATAAAGGCAGTTGACAAGTACTCAGTTTTTCTTTTTCCTCTGTCTTTGAAAAACTAAATTGTCACTCCCCCTACCAACTGATTGATGCTTCACTGGGTTGGTTCTAAAGGAAATTTAATCTGGAGAATTAGACATTCATCCTAGGCATTTTATTATATAAGTTATGATGATGGCACTTCCAAGAAAAGTCCACATTTTCCCCAATAATTGTTTTAACACTTCTTTTACAAGATTGGGTTCTTTCTATGGCAGAGGTCTCAACTTTGCATCTTGACGGCCCGGCGGGTGGGAGAGGGAAACCGGGCTATGTGAGCAGCGAGTTGGTGTGCATGCATGAGTGCAGCTCAGGTTGCACAAGTGGCGGACCGACGTGCACATGCATGCACATGCACCTCAACTTATGCAAGTTGAGCTGCGCACATATGTGCATGTGTGGTAGCCCACCACTTGTCCAAGTCAAGCTGCGCTCGCACTGCCCAGTTGCAAATAGGCCATGGCCCAGTAGTGGGCCGCAGCCCAGGGTTTGGAGACCCCTGTCCTCTGGGATGCTAAAGGTGCTGCACTTTTCAGACTTAAATGTAGCTTATTCTCCCCCGTTTCTTTTTCTTTTCCCTAAAAAAGCTTTTTAATTCCAAGATTTGTTTTATTCTCATTTTTATTCAGTCGAAGTTCATTGGATGAAGAACTATGTTTAGTTTTAATGCAAAGCTATCTTCTCCTCATCTCTTGTCAAACTGGACAGCTTGATATATTAAATTGTCTCAGTGGTAACATTTTACAATTAATTATCTTTTTTTTTTCCTGTTATGCCATCACCACCCCATAAGATCACCCATGGCAGAGCAAACAGTGATTCTTATTGATAAGTCCATTAAAGCACCCATAAACAGTGGTGGAAATGCTGATGTTGTATCTAAACCTGAGGGGGTTTTTTTTCTTCCATTAGTTTTGCCCATTTGCCATTATAGTAAGGTGATCTGCAGACATTAGCAAATTGTAACCTCTTTGCAATGACTATTTTCTACAGCTGAATAGCCCCCCAGGCAGTTGACATCTCTGTCTCCTGCCTTGTAGCTGTCTAGAAGCCATTCCTGTCACTTCAGTGCAAGGGTAGAGAACCGTGGTCCCTGTGCAAGGATGTCATTCTGGAGTATTTCTTCCTGTGCTTTATGATATTAAATCCCCAGATACTCTTTCGTGTTGTACAGTTCATTTATTTTGGGGAAAACTCTTCATTAAAATTTGTGTATGTGTTTTTAAAACTACTGCAATGTTCTGAGATCTGCCCATAAAGTTTTGAATTCTACAATGTATCAGAAGCCAGTTCACAAATACTTTTGTTCAAAACTTCATTTTTTCCCTCCAAGTGTTTATTATCATTAGAAACCCTGCTGATCAATTCTTTTCCAAAATCTATTATAGATACTGCAGGTAATCCTCGACTTAGGTTTAGTGGCCATTTGAAGTTAAAACGTCACAGAAAAAGTAACTTATGACCTTTTTTTACACTTATGACCATTGCAGCATCCCCATGGTCACCTGATCAGAATTCAGATGGTTGGCAACTGGCCTGTATTTTATGAAAGTTGCAGGACCCCGGGATCATCTGATTATCTTTTGTGACCTTCTGACAGGCAAAGTCAATAGGGAAGCCAGATCCATTTAACAACCGTGTTACTAACTTAACAAACAACTATGGCAAGAAATGCCATAATATGGAGCAAAATTCACTTAACAACCATCTTGCTTAGCAACAGAAATGTTGGGCTCAATTGTGGTTGTAAGTCAAGGACTACCTGTAGTTTGTCTTTATCTATATTGTTTCAGTTGATCATACTGCCAATTTCTTCATGTATTGGGAATGTTAATTGAAAGAAACAACACACCACATATAGTGCATAGTAACTGTATATATTAGTATTAAATGATTCTGAATAATATCGCAGGGTGTAAATGCAGTATGTACATATTTACATAAAATGCAGCTAAAAATTATCAAGAACCAAACCCAAACATGTTCATACTGGATATCATAATAAGGACATTCCAAATATATCTGGAACTCTCTGTCTCTGTCTCTGTCTCTGTCTCTCTCTCTCTCTCTCTCTCTCTCTCTCTCTCTCAGTATCTTTCTTATTTTATTTATTTATTAAGTTTATTTGTCACCTATCTCGCCACAAGGTGACCGGAATTAATAAAGGCAGATTAAAAAAACTCAAATACTTTGGCCACCTAATGAGAAGGAAGGACTCACTGGAGAAGAGCCTAATGCTGGGAAAGATTGGGGGCAATAGAAGAAAGGGACGACAGAGAATGAGGAGGCTGGATGGAGTCACTGAAGCAGTAGGCGTGAGCTTAAATGGACTCCAGAAGATGGTAGAGGACAGGAAGGCCTGGAGGAACGTTGTCCATGGGGTCGCGATGGGTCGGACACGACTTCGCAATTAACAACAAAAAATATTTTAAAAAGGCTTTCGGACATCTGTATTTCAGAGATGGCAGCATTCAGAACAGGCTTGTTATGAAATGATACAGTAGATGTGGTGAAATATGGTCCTGTTGCAGGACGGGGGGAGGGGGGCTGTTTTCCAGAGGGCTTCGAAAGTCTGGTAGGCCGGAAGAAGGCAAAGGCGGAGCCTCCCTAGCAATTCACAGAGTATATCTAATTGTTATGCAGATAGTTGCTTTAATCTGGCAAGATTCTGTCTGTAAGGGAATAACAATTAAAAAAACTACCCAGAAATAACTCCACATGTCATTCTTGGTTCTTTGGACCTGACATTAGTTTTTAATGGCTTTTTTCTCAAGTAACATGTTTAGTTTTTCAGAACAATGACAGTTTTTCAGAAGAGTGAAATTAATCTCTGTAAAATGTTGCATTAGTTGCTAGCCTGCTAGATGCAAGTTTTATGCAATTGTTTAAAAAGTATATCTACTCCCAGATGGTATTTCTCATTCTACTTAGTCCTGGTCTACAGCAGGTGGCACCACCTAGCTGATCTTGGCTGATCCTGAAGAAAATTCAGGGTCACTGAATTAAGCATTTGAATGGGAGGCCACTAGAAAATCCTCTAGGCTAAACTGAGACACCTCCCTTTTACCCCAAGAGACCTGGAAGAAGGCAGTAGCAACCACCGTCCATATTCTTGACAGAATTGTGCCCATAGAGCTACTAGTAGATTCAAGGCATTCTTACTTTTTAATCTAGCTTTGAAAATTAGTGCAAGGGTAAGTGACTAGAAATTTTAAATAAAAATATGATTCTTCAAGTAATTCCAGCCTGATATTTTACACAGACTTTGTTTTGGAATTTATCCCAGCAAGAACTTGCCTATGTTTTTTTCACAATGAATTTAGTGTATTTTCCATCTGGGTACACAGAGTTTTATGGACAGAAATGTGTATTAAATGCCTCCAACATTAGGTCCCTAATTTATTCATCAAATCATATAATGGGACCTATATGTGAATTTCAGTGGCAGAAATAGAAGATAAGTACTAGGGTAATTTGAAAGGGCAAAATGATTGCATATATATACTTCTACTTGCAATCTCCCTTTGATATATTTTTTTATGCACAGTACTTGAACTCTTGAACTGATTTCATAGGAATGTTCCTGCTGTATCTATAAATGTGTAATTTCTCTAAAGAAATATCTAAATATCTTTAGAGATAATGAATATCTCTAAAGCTGTAATTCTTTATCTTTGAAGATACAGTCTAGACATGTTCCAGAAACTTGTCCTGGTATAAATGTCTGTTATTAGTTGGGGTTGTATGTTTTCCTTACAGAGAAAATATTCAGTCTGCAATTAGTTTACTTAGCTAACAGTTGTTTTAAACCACTCTCAGGCCAGAAATATACAAAACATGGTTTGATAACTTTAACATGCATTTAGAAATCTGTTACACTGTGAAAAAAGCATTGAATTTATCTATTATGTCACATAATTTAACATGAGCTAGCTCTAGGGTTGCTTCTCTCTAAATAATTCTGCATAATACTGTATTTATTTATTTATTTATTTATTTATTTATGTCATACTTATGTAGTGTATATCGGAGGTGGTGATCCTTTGAGAGCTGTATGCAATGAAATTTTATTTTAATATATGCCGATTAGTGTACATTCAAAGTGACAATAAAGTTATTATTCTATTCTGTTCTGTTCTGTTCTGTTCTGTTCTATTCTATTCTGCTCTGCTCTGCTCTGTTCTATTCGTCTTGGTCTTAACCAAAAGACCAAGAAGCAAAATTACTGCAGTCCGGTTAATCTTGTGCTGGAAGTAATTTTAACTGTTTTGCCCTTCCCTTGCAGCCTCCATAGTGAAGCCATATTACACTAAACACGAAAAACAGGAAGAAAGATTGGCGTATGTTTAAAAATGGGTTGTCATTTAGAAAATGCAAAATTAAAACAGGTATTCCTATTATGACTCAGGAGGTTATGAATATGGAATAAAGAATCTGATTAGAGATGAACCACTTTTTAAATTACATTAAATTAAATTTAGCTTCACAATTACATTAAATTTAATTTGCTTTATTTTATTTTTAATGGTGAAATTTCTAAAACCCACATCACAAGCAGAAGAAAGAATAGCAATTATGCAGTGGGGGAAAAAAACCCTAGATATACTGTATAATAGTGATTAAAATAAACTAAATGTGACAAAAGAAGAAAAGCTAAGAGAATGTTAATGTTAATTCAGTTCTTATGTTTATCATTAAATCTAGGCCATGTAGGAACATATTGCATCAACTTCTCATTTTTAGAACATTGAAACTTCTCAAAAATAGACATTCATATCCTGCAGTCAATCCTTAAAATTAAAAGAATAAATTTATTTTCATTTACATAAAATTATCCTTTGTCATGAAAATGAAAACATGAAAAACATTTTAGGATTATCTACATATTTCCTCCAGTAACATAAGGGAACTGTTAGATATCATGTTACGGTACAGTAGCATCTTAGATTAAAACTCTCCCATTCATTATTACATTTGAATTTGTTCAATGAATAGTGTCATTGTTGGCTTTCATTATTTACATTTGACTTTATAATAAATAGGTACTAACAGGACAATGGCTTCAACAGGAAATGGAACAGATAAATGTGTACACAAATAGACACCTTATCTTTGTTGGAATTTGCATTAGTCCTATGTTATTCTTATCATTCTTTTACCTCAAGATTTAAAAAAAACTTATGTAAAACATGTTAGGATTATTCACAGAGTATTCATCCCAATTTTCCTAACAGACTAAAAAAACCAATTCTGTAAACATATTTGTAAATCTGCATATGACAATTTAGCTAATTTGAAATTAAAAATCATATGAATTATACAATATTTTCCAGTAATTTTAAGGGTGCATAACATTATAACATAATCTGATCAATGACTTAAAATAGCCACCTAAAATGGAATTACTATGAATCTAACTGGGTATGCACTTCAGGAAGGATTATTTATAACCATAGTGCAACAAATTAACTATAACAGGCTGGTTATTGCAATCACAGTTAAGAGTGAAATCAGCAAAACAAAAGTTCTTGTCATAATATATGCAATCACTGGTAGGAATACATAACTAAGTAGTCTTCAGACTCAACTTTCCTTACAAATTTAGTATCTAGACAATAATTGAATGTATTACTGGACATCACTTGTTATTGTTACAAAATACTGTCTGAATGTTGGAATACAGCCAATTCATTTGCAATTGAACCAGAATGCTAAATATAACTTGGAAAGCTTAATAAAATATAAATTATTACAAGACAAATTATTACTAAAAACAACCATTTGTGAATTGCCTATTTGAGTATTCTGGCAGTGGAGTCTATTTCTTTACTATTGAGCAAATATTGAAGGTTAATATCCCGTCTAATTTCATTATCATTCCCCACATTAATTTTCTATCATTAATATTGTCTTTGAAGACTGGTATCCTTTGCCCCTTGACTATTATAATGGGCATTCTAATGAAAATTATCTCAGGTGCTTTCAGATTCAGGCTGGATTCGCATTAAACCATGGTTTCATGTAACTATAATTTCTTTAATTCAAATTTTACTGAAAAATCCACAGTTGCATTTTTACAATACCCTATCTGATGTGCTATAGTTTTAAAAAGCACAACAGGGTAGACAGAATACAATAGTCAGAAACAAGCAAATGTGGGGATTCAGTTTTCCTATAAATGATACCTCTCTTTTTTCCAATCTTTCCATAAGAACATCAAATGAAAAAGTTCACCAACTTTTCCAGATAAATCCCAGCTGATCATATAATTTGGTCAAGATATCAATTGCTTAACCAGGGTTTACTGCACAAACCACAGCTGGTTTCAATATTTTAAAATTTATAAACCATAATTTATAAACACACCAACTAAGTTGTATAAACAGAGGCATAGAATCAAGATCACACGAAGTACTAGTACCACTTTATAAAGCCCTAGTAAGACCACACCTGGAATAGTGCAGCCAATTTTGGTCACCATATCACAAAAAAGATGTTGAGAGTTTGGAAAAAATTCAGAGCAGAACAACTAAGATGATCAAAGGCCTGGAGACTAAAACATACGAAGAACGGCTGCAGGACTTGGGTTTGGCTAGTCCAAAGAAAAGAAGAAATAGGGGAGACATGATAGCAGTGTTCCAGTATCTGAGGGGCTGCCACAAGGAAGAGAGGGTCACGTTATTCACCAGAGCACCAGAGGGAAGGACGAGAAACAATGGATGGAAACTGATCAAGGAGAGAAACAACCTGGAATTAAGGAAAAACTTCCTGACAGTGAGGACAATTAACCAATGGAACAGCTTGCCTCCACAAATCGTGGGCACTCCACTGGAGATTTTTAAGAAGAGACTAAACAGACCTGTTTGAGATGGTATAGGTTCTCCTGCTTGAGCAGGGGCTGGAGTTAAGAAACATCCAAGGTCCCTTCCAGCTCTATTCTATTCTAAGTTCTTACCACATGCTAAGTTCAAACTAGCTAATCCTATTTTTACCTTACTACATTTTCTGAATGCATCAATGGAATCCTATCTGAAATTTCCCCTAAATTTAATACCTCCATGTATTTACAAATGAAACTATGGGGCTAAGATATAACAGCCAAAGCCGCTCAACAAAATTTTACACTGGGATGTTATGTAACTCCACTATTAGGCTACTTGGTTCGATGTACTGCAAAAACAGAAAACATAGTTAACTCTGTAACCAGATTAGGCATACTGTGTGAATACAGCAACAAAGGACTGTGGTCTTTTATCAAGGATTAATTCAACTATGGTTTATTCAATTAACCCAATATTCTGGGTTCACAAGAAATAATGAACTATATACTAACCACACAATGTTGTACCCAATCAGGTTTTTTTCCAAACTTGATGGGGTTCCATGAAAGACAAAGGGCAAAAAAAAATGTTCATTTGAACAGTTACTTTTCTATCATTAGCATCTCTGAATCAGGGGACCTTGGATTGTTTTTTTTTTTTTAAGTAACATGTTCCAGGGCTTGAAAATATTGAGAAATCCCTACAGTTTTCAACTTAGGGGCATAGGATATTTCAAGGAGGCCACAGGTGAAAATGTATTGATGAAATGGCTGACAATTTTGAAAAACAGTCTCCCAGTTAAAAAGTTTGCTCTGCAAATGGATGAAACACAACCATGTTGATGGCTTTTGTTAGTTATGGTTTTGTTAATAATAAACTCTATTAACTCTTTTAAGTTTAGAGAAGAAATGCTTTTCATTAAAAAGCTTAAAACAGACCCTAAAGGCGAAGCTATT